>NC_074692.1:41709018-41756518 GCF_029448725.1 Salvelinus fontinalis
CCTAATTCTCTCCTCTCTCTCTCTCTCTCTCCCTCCCTCCCCCTCTTTACCCCTCTCTTTTCTTTGTACACAGCCACAGGCAGGTGTCCGCTTATGTGTGCTGTGGCACCGCAGCAGATGTCGACAGAATGCACATGTAACAACACACAACAACATGCACCTGGATGACTAGTTTGATTGTTAATGAAGAGGACCATTTGTTTTGACCTACCTAGCTTCTCAGTAAAGTGGAACATGTTGATGTAATACAACGTCACCAAGAGTGTTTGAATCCAAAAATACACATTTGATTAAATGTTTGTTAATTTAATTGCATAAGCCTTTCTTAGAATCCAAGCATGTCTAATCGCTAATCACCATCCCCAAAATTATCCTAAAGACAGTTGTCTTCTTCGGGATCGGTGTCCCTTCCACGGGAAGGTTGAGCTAACGTAGGCTAATGTGATTAGCATGAGGTTGTAAGTGACAAGAATATTTCCCAGGACAGACATATGTGAGATTGGCAGAAAGCTTAAATTATTGTTAAACTAACTGCACTGTCAAATTTACAGTAGCTAATACAGTGAAATAATACCATGCTGTTGTTTGAGGAGAGAGCACAATTTTGAACATGAAAAGTTATTAATTAACAAATTAGACATATTTAGGCAGTCTTGAAACAAAATTTTGAACAGAAATGCAATGCTTCATTGGATAAGTTGAAAACTTTGCACTGCTGCCATCTAGTGGCCAGAATATAAATTGCACCTGGGCTGGAATAATACATTATGGCCTTTCTCTTGCATTTAAAAGATGATGGTACAAAAAATACAAAGAACGGTTGGTTCTTTCTCTGTATTATCTCTTACCAGATCTAATGTGTTATAATCTCCTACATTAATTTCACATTTCCACAAACTTCAAAGTGTTTCCTTTCAAATGGTACCAAGAATATGTATATCCTTGCTTCAGGGCCTGAGCTACAGGCAGTTAGATTTGAGTACGTCATTTTAGGCAAAAATTGAAAAAAGGGGGCGGATCCTTAAGATGATTTATCTCACACCTCAGTATTGGCTGTTGGCCATAAGCTCGGTATGTTTGTAGAAAATGTTTGCTTTGACTATTGTTTGTTGTCAGTAGGGACTAAAGCGGTTTCCTTCCTGCCTTTATTGGGGCATATGTCAAACTTTGGGGAGGGTCTTTAAATATTGATAATTTGACTAAGACATGCGCTGACAGCAAGATATATCAACGTCACCGGAGAAAGTATCCAAGTGCCCCTGTCTCACTATGTCATAGTATTTTTGGCCTGACAGCATCAGATACATGGGCTATACATACTGAGACAGAGGGGCGCTGTTTATTTGCTCAGATGCTTTCTCAGTGACCTAATGACAATTGATGACAATTGTCAATTGCCGAATGTCATTACACTTTGACGTTTGTAGTATATGTCTCTTTCCATTCGTAACGGCGTGTGCATAGTGCACTGATTGGAAGTGCACTGTTTGAATGCTGGAATTATTTTGGAGTGGATGAACGTGAACAGACGCAGGTAGCCTATTTTGGTAACTGATTTGTTTGACAGTCAGATGAAAACATCATGACTGGTTGCGTTAATTTTTTTAACGTTAAAAGTCTTTACTATTAGGCTGTAACACATTTTCCCCAATAGAAGCTCCCCCCACGGTTTAAATCTCACTCCAATTCCAGTATTATTATCCTCATGTTACATGATGGAGGAGTCTTATAAGAATATTTGCACAGTGATGATGCAACATGGACATTGCTGACATGTACATAACATCAGCGCTGAACAGTTCCTATGTTGGGTTTCCATATCAACTGCCTCAACAACAGGCAGCACTGGGCCAGTCACATGATGTCCTCTGACTGGGAAGGACACCTCTAAAGGCACAACGCTTCCGGTGCTGTGTTCTTCCTTTAGAGTGTCAGGCGATTTTCCGTTCCACTGCTGCCTCTGCAGGAGGACAAGGTCATGTGGGGCTGAAATGTGGAATGTGGAATGCAGCTAGTGGCTTACCAGACTGGCGGCGTGCCCCTCTGTAACATCATCAGACTGCTGACTGACCACTAAGGTGCTGCACAAGGAGTCTTTCTTTGGAGACATTTCTCTAGCTGCCGCTACCTAGGGGTGAAACAGAATGCATGAAATGGATGGACAATGTATCGTAGATCACCATGGGGTTTGAAGTTTGACTTCATACCAGTGGAATCAAATCAAATTGTATTGGTCATATACATGTGTTTAGCAGATGTTATTGCGAGTGTAGCAAAATGTGTGTGCTTCCAGTTCAGACAGAACAGCAATATCTAACAAGTATTATCTATCAATTCCACAACATATACCCAATACACACAAATCTAAGTAAATGAATGGAATTAAGAATATATAAATATGTGGACGAGCAATCTCAGAGCGGCATAGACTAAAATACAGTAAAATAGTATAGAATGCAGTAAGTACAAATGAGATGAGAAATGCAAGACATGTAAACATTATTAAAGTGACCGGGGTTCCATTTATTAAAGTAGCCAATGATTTCAAGTCGGTTTATAGGCAGCAGCCTCTCTGTGCTAGTGATGGCTATGTAACAGTCTGATGGCCTTGAGATAGAAGCTGTTTTTTTGCTCCTGTACTGACCTCGCCTTCTGAATGATAGCGGGGCAAACAGGCAATGGCTCAGGTGGTTGTTGTCCTTGATGATCTTTTTGTCCTTCCTGTGACATCGGTGCTGTAGGTGTCCTAGAGGGCAGGTAGTTTACCCCCGGTGATGCGTTGTGCAGACCGCACCACCCTCTGGAGAGCCCTGCTGTTGTGGGCGGTGCAGTTGCTGTACCAGGCGGTGATACAGCCCGACAGGATGCTCTTAATTGTGCATCTGTAAAGGTTTGTGAGGGTTTTGCGCCTTCTTCACCACACTGTCTGTGTGGGTGGACCATTTCAGTTTGTCAGTGATGTGTACGCCGAGGAACTTAAAACTTTCCAACTTTTCCACTGCTGTTCCGTCTATGTGGATAGGGGGTGCCCCCTCTGCTGTTTCCTGAAGTCCACGATCATCTCCTTTGTTTTGTTGACATTGAGTGTGAGGTTATTTTCCTGGCACCACACTCCCAGAGCCCTCACCTCCTCACTGTAGGCTGTCTCGTCATTGTTGGTAATCAGGCCTACTACTGTTGTGTCATCTGTTGATGATTGAGTTAGAGGTGTGCATGGCAGAGAGAGTACAGGAGGGGGCTGAGCATATCTGACCTATATGATCAAATACCACTATAATATTTCTGCTGCTTCTCTGCGCTGTCTCGAATTGATGCCCATATGAGAGATTCGGTAGATAATGTGTGATCAACATTAAGTTATGAGAGTAGATATGGATATTAAACAGAGTTGGTCCCCATTAAGATACCTCAATATTTAAAAAAAATGTCCTCTCTTCATCTCCCCGTTATTCATGAGCTGATCTGCTATCTGTATAATCATCAATTTGATTTTGCCAAATAGGAGATATTCTGTCATTCGTTGGACATTACCAAGCAAGATTAGAAACTTTGGTCATTCATTTGACATTTGTTTGACTGCCGATACAAGGTTTGTATGATAAGACTGCTACGGCCTACTCGGGGTGTGTTCTGTGCGAACTGAGCTTGCTCTGTGTCGAGATAGCCTCCTAGACCTACGTTGAAATACGCTGAATTAATTGAGGAACATGATAAAGTTCAGAATTTATGAACAGCCTGTTTCACAACAATGTCATTGGCGATCAAAGTTACTCTATCATTACTAAATGTCAGTTTCACTTGCAGTGAAATCTTTACATCGTGGTGCACCTAAGACCGCAATGTGGAGCAGCGACAATCTTATTTTGGTAGAACCTGAGTGACCATATCTTGGTTTTATGTGCTTTAAATTGACACTTTTTGCAGTATTTCCTGGGACTCTCGGGATAAATATGAATTATTCCTGTTATTGAAACTTGGTCGATTTTCTGGAAAAAAATTATCCCTACTCTGAAGTACTGGAGTCTGACACCACTGGCTTAGATACTGTCTTTTAAATTAGAGACTGGTTTAGAGCCAGCGACAGAGACTGTGACCTTTGAGGAACTGAGTTTGAATCGACTGGCATAAATGTTGCATGTTGCATGACCCGCTTGCCCTGATTGTAGATTGTTCTGTAGAAGAGCTTCAGTTTACTGTAATGGACTAAGATGTAGATCAGTGCTTACAGAGGGGCCAGGACAGTGTAAACCTGTCCCTGCATTCAGTGTTTTCCCCACCCCCTCAATGTAGGCTTGAATTTCTGTTTTCATGGAGGGTTGTGCATCTGTGCCAGAAAACAAGTGACCCACTGAACTGCATATGGACACCGTGACCATTGTGTATGTGATTGTGCATATATGTATGTGAGTGATTGTGTGTGTTTGAGAGAGAGAGAGAGAGAGAGAGACGGAAAGCGAGAAAGAGAGAGAGAGTGTGCGCGTGTGTGTTGTGTCTTTCCAGAAAAATATACTACTTTCTTCAACAGACACTAAAGGGTCTACATTACTTCGTGGAATCTAAACCCACAGAGGTAGCAGAAATGCACACACAGTCACACAGAACTGCCCACTGGCTTCCTGTTTGTGACAAACCACACCACAAAACAAGCCCCTCACTACAGACCCTAATTCACAAACAATCCAGATTGTACCACTGCTCTCCTGAGTCATCCCTCACTGTGATTACACTCTTATTAAAACACACAAACACACACACACACACACACTGATCTTCCCTGACCACAGAGCAGGAAAGGAAATCAATAGCTATTGGAAAGCACTTCCAGTATAATATATTTTCCTAGCTCCTCTTACCGTATGTGATGGCCATGAAATGTTACAGTAAGGCCTAATAAAAGGTTTATCTCTCTTGCCTTTATGCTGTCACTAGAATAACTAAAAAGTTGTTAGTTGCTGTTTTTCTCACAAATCCAGAAAATATCTTTACTGAGAATAAAATGCAGATATCTGGAAGATTCTGTTTTGTATTTGTACTGAGAAATCCAGGATAGACACTCTCACACACCCACCATGAACAGAATACCCACCATGAACAGAATACCCACCATGAACAGAATACCCACCCTGAACAGAATACCCACCCTGAACAGAATACCCACCATGAACAGAATACCCACCCTGAACAGAATACCCACCATGAACAGAATACCCACCCTGAACAGAATACCCACCCTGAACAGAATACCCACCATGAACAGAATACCCACCATGAACAGAATACCCACCCTGAACAGAATACCCACCCTGAACAGAATACCCACCCTGAACAGAATACCCACCCTGAACAGAATACCCACCCTGAACAGAATACCCACCCTGAACAGAATACCCACCCTGAACAGAATACCCACCCTGAACAGAATACCGACCCTGAACAGAATACCCACCCTGAACAGAGAACCCACCCTGAACAGAATACCCACCCTGAACAGAATACCCACCCTGAACAGAATACCGACCCTGAACAGAATACCCACCCTGAACAGAATACCCACCCTGAACAGAGAACCCACCCTGAACAGAATAACCACCCTGAACAGAATACCCACCCTGAACAGAATACCCACCCTGAACAGAATACCCACCCTGAACAGAATACCAACCCTGAACAGAATACCCACCCTGAACAGAATACCCACCCTGAACAGAATAACCACCCTGAACAGAATACCCACCCTGAAGGGCTCTCGAGTGGCACACCGGTCTAAGGCTATGTATCTCAGTCCAAGAGGTGTCACTACACTCCCTGGTTTGAATCAAGGCTCTATCACATCCAGCCTTGATTGGGAGTACCATAGGGCAGCGCACAATAGGCCCAGTGTCGTCCGGGTTTGGCCGGGGCAGGCCGTCAGTGTAAATAAGAATTTGTTCTTAACTGACTTGCATAGTGAAATAAAGGTTAGAACAGAATACCCACCCTGAAGAAGAATACCTACCCTGAAGAGAATACCCATCCTTTACAGAATAACAAATAATCTGTCTTGATCAAACCTCCCCCAGACACGTGAGATCAGAATAGGGGGAACACATGCTGGCCAGCCAATAAGAAACGATAAAGCTGAGCGTAAGGAACACAATGACACAATCTTTTTGAATGACCTGCTCCTCACATCACTGTTTGTGCTGCACACAGGGATATATAAAGATGTACCATTCAAAAGACAGTTCATAGTAGTGTGATTGGAGGTTATGCTATTTTTAAGACAGGAACATCATGCACGTGGACCCCTCTGAACTAAGCAAACAGATAACATAGCTTTTTGACTGGCTGGATGCAGATACACATCTTTTTTCAGCCACACAGTACATTCTGCATTCTGTCCTCCTGTTAGCTGATTGCTTTTGTGATGTCGTACGTTTTGATTTTCACCATTGTGATCTAATATTATGTTTCACTATATTGGATCACTCCAATATATTGGTATCACTCCACGGCAGAGGGATACATCCGAGGTGAGGATTTACAGATTCACTCCCGCGTACACCTCTGTCACGACTGGGGTCCGCCCCTATATATAGACCCCATGGCCGCGACCCACGTTCTCTTTCATTTTCTCGGCGGACGTCCGTATGGTTTTGAGGTACAAACTTTCTGAAGTTTGCTTGGTAAGTCACTGGTAAGTGTAATATCTTTCGTGGAAGTATACTCACTGGCTGTTTGAAGCCTGGAGCAGCTGCCCACATGGCCACCCCCTCCTCTTGAGTGCTCCACTCGCTGCGTACAGTTCAACTGTATCTTCCGCTTGGCAGCCACTACACTGAGAGGGTATTTGGCCGCTGTATCTGCCTGCCATGTGGGGTGGATGGACAGGCCAGTGGGGCGCCATCCCTTGGTGTCCAGGTTTATGAAGGGGGTTTGTCGCCTGCGTCCAGCTTGGGCCCCTCAATGGCGAGGTGGGATCTGGATGTGGTCTTGGCAGCTTTGGCAAATCGGCTTTTCTAACCGTTGGAGTCTGCCTCCCCGAAACACCTCTCTATATCTCTCCTCCCCAAACCCTCATTCCTCCTGAAGGTTCTGTCAGAGAGGCATGTGAACATTCCTTTTATCCTGTCTGCTTATGACCCCCCGGCAGTGGCGGGGGAGTCTGGGCCTCCCTCTGGCATGCTGTGCCCTGTGTGGGCACTGGCTGCCCATGTGGAACGGACACGGTCAGTGAGAACAACAGACCAGCTTTTTGTCTGCTATGGTGAGAGAATCCTGGGGGCTGGGCTATCAAGCAGAGGCTCTCTCACTGGATCGTGGACACGATTATGACAGCATACCGCCTGGCTGGCATGCCAGTGCTGGAATCTGATTCACGGGAGTGAATCTGTAAATCCTCACCTCAGATGTATCCCTCCACCGCGGAGTGATACCAATATTTTGGAGTGATCCATATAGCTCACATAACCATGGTTACATACGTAACCTTTGTTCTCCATTGTGATGGCAAGTGTTTTGGTTTTCTCTGTTGTGATGTCATGTTTTCTGTTGTGATTAGATTTTTGTATTCGCTTTATTAGGATCCCTGACAGCTAGTCTTACTGAGATCCGACACATAACGAAAAATACATTACAGACAAGACTTTACAGTTTACATACGTAAAAAATATTTACATGTAGTGTGTGTATGTGTGTGTGCGTGTGCGGGCGTGTGTATGTGTGTGTGTGCATCCATCAGTTACACATACAGTAAATGTCAGTACATACACAACACAAATAGGTCACATGGAGGAGAGGTGTTGTGTAGCGAGGTGTTGCTTTATTTGTTTTTTGATTTTATGGCTTCTGATGATGTGTTGGGATGTCATGTCTTCTGTTATCCTCTGTTTGTAAAGTCATCTTCTGATGTTCTCTGTTGTGATGTCATGTCTTATGATGTTTTCTGTTGTGATATCATGGCTTCTGATGATGTGTTGTGATGTAATGTCTTCTGATGTTCTCCGTTGTGATGTTATATGTTCTAATGTTTTCGTTGTGATGTCATGTCTTCTGATGGCGTCTTCTGTGATGGCTTGAGTTCTGATGTTCTCCATTATGATGTCATATTGATGGTCTCTGTTGTGAAGTCATAGGTTCAGAGTATCTGATTAGTGCGATGTCAGCTGTGGTCTGACGTTGAAAAATATTTGAAGATCAAACTCACGCAAAAACAAATAGACATCAGGTTCTGCATATTTTAATACCTCAGTATGTAAGCAATTGGGTTGTGCTGCTGATCCCGTTTCTGATGTTCTGTCTGTGGCTATGGAACCCTGGCCAGTTCACCAGACGTGCTTCCTTGTCCCGGACCTGCTCTTTCAAACCTGACCTGTTGCTGATCTGTTGCACCCTCTATGACCACTGCGATTATTATTTGACCCTGCTGGTCATCTATGAACATTTTAATATCTTGAAGAACAATCTGGCCTTAATGGCCATCTACTCTTATAATCTCCAACTGGCACAGCCAGAGGAGGACCCCCTCGGAGCCTGGTTCCTCTCTAGGTGTCTTCCTATTCATGCCTTCCTAGGTAGTTTTTCCTAGCCACCGTGCTTCTACATCTGCATTGCTTGCTCTATGGGGTCTTTGGGCTTTAAGGTTGGGTTTCTGTATAAGCTCTTTGTGACAACTGCTGATGTAAAAAGGACTTTCACATTTGATTGATTGGTTGATTGGTTTGGGCTTGTTAGCTCTGAGTCATCCGGCCCACAGAGCAGAGTTTGCTTTTCTCCCCTGACAGTGAATCACCAAAACCCTACTCTAAAGTCTAGGGACAAACCTCATACACACCTCACAGCTCCTCTCATCTGCGCTGCAAACCTTGACGGAGCAAAACTAAATCAGTTAGGATCCAGACGTTGTCAACAATCAATAGAGGTGATGTGCGTTTGACTTAAAATGTATAGACAAACATTACACACACTCCACAGCTCTGAAAGAACTGTATTCTACAACCCACACTTGGACAAAGCAACCTGCCAACCTGTATTTAAGTAGATGTCCATCTTCACAGTTTAATATTGAGATTCATACCTTCCTTATAAAAAGAGAGAGAAAGAAGTGCTTACTGTAGAATGTTCAAGAAATAGCTCAAAGAAATAGCTTGGCTTTGGGATCTGAGCAGATATTTCAACACCGTTTTATCTCTGCTAAAATGCACTGATTTCCCTGCAAAAAATGCTCACAATATTGTAGCGGGAATGATCTGGTAAGTCTTCTTTCACAATGTCTGTGAAAAGAGCAGACAGACATATGGACAGACAGACAGACAGACAGACAGACAGACAGGCAGGCAGGCAGGCTTGCGCACACACACACACACACACACACACACACACACACACACACACACACACACACACACACACACACCCTTGTTCATCATCAGCCCTGCTTTATCCAGGGGCAGGGTTAATTCCTCATTATGAGCAGAGCAGCTGCCTGGTCATTGTAACACAGGAAAGAAAGACCCACTGGGGGGGGGGGGGGGGGGGGGGGTTTATGGACAATGCAGGGCCCTACCTCTGACCCCACCAGACACTACTGCTTCACCTTTCACCTCTTACTGATATTCTGCAATTCAGTTTCAAAGCCCGGACAGAGCGTGAGGATTTCCCTCCATGAAGAAACATGGGTTTATTTGTGTTGCCAGCACTTAGTGGAGCTTATATATGATGAGTTAGTCACTTCCTTTCACTTTCAGTTAATGTGATTTTCTATCCATCGGGAACATCATCAACAACCACCCTTTTTCTGCTGCCATGGACAATGCAGTTGTTAATAGTGGAGTGTCAGTTTTTGTCTTTGTGTTTGTCTCCACCCCCCTGCAGGAGTTGCCCATCTTCCCCATTATCCCCTGTGTATTTATACCTGTGTTCTCTGTTTGTCTGTTGTCAGTTCGTTTGTTCGTGAAACCTACCAGCGTTTGTTCCCCTGCTCCTGTCTGTTTCCTGTTCCTGTTCCTGTTTCCTAGTCCTACCCGGTTTTGACCCTTCTGCCTGCCCTGACCCTGAGTCTGCCTGCCGTTCTAAACCTTGCCCTGCCTCACTGGATTATTGACCCCTTTCTACCCTGACACTGAGACTGCCTGCCCCTTTTCAACTTCTCTGGATGACTGACCCCTGCCTGCCTTAACCTGTCGTTTGCCTGTCCCTGTATTGAAATAAAAGTTTCCTATTTCGACACTGTCTGCATCTGGGTCATACCTGAAACATAATAAAAAGTGTAGTGTTAGTTGTTAATAGTGTAGTGTCAGCTGTTCATAGTGGAGTGCCAGGTAATAGTATCCCTTCACACTAGTGGGGTGTCAGTTGTTAATAGTGGAGCGTCAGTTTTTAATAGTGGAGTGTCAGTTCACAGCGGAGTGTCAGTTAATAGTGGAGTGGTGGTTGTTAATAGTGGAGTGTAAGTTGTTAATGGCGGGGTGTCAGATATTAGAGGAGTATCAGATAATAGTGGAGTGTAAGTTGTTAATGGCGGGGTGTCAGTTAATAGTGGAGTATCAGATAATAGTGGAATGTAAGTTGTTAATGGTGGGGTGTCAGATATTAGTGGAGTATCAGATAATAGTGGAGTGTAAGTTGTTAATGGCGGGGTGTCAGTTAATAGTGGAGTATCAGTTAATAGTGAAGTGTCAGTTAATTGTGGAGTGTCCCTTCACACTAGTGGGGTGTCAGTTGTTAATAGTTGAGTGTCAGTTAATAGTGGAATGTCAGTAGCTAATATTGGAGTGTCAGTTCACACTAGAGAGTGTAAGTTGTTAATAGTGGAGTGTCAGTAGCTAATATTGGAGTGTCAGTTCACACTAGAGAGTGTAAGTTGTTAATAGTGGAGTGTCAGTAGCTAATATTGGAGTGTCAGTTCACACTAGAGAGTGTAAGTTGTTAATAGTGGAGTGTCAGTTTGTAACGGAGATCCTCCTCCTCTCCATCTTCGGAAAAGGAGGAGTATTGAGGGAACCAAGGCGCAGCGAAGTTTGAATACATATTTATTAAACAAGACGAAAAACGAACACGAACTACACTTGAAATGATACAAAATAACAAACGACGTAGACTGACCTAAACATGAGAACTTACATTGACACGAAGAACGCACGAAATGGAAACAGACTACATAAACCGAAACAGTCCCGTGTGGTACGAAATAACATACAGACACGGAAGACAATCACCCACAAACAAACAGTGAGAACACCCTACCTAAATATGACTCTTAATTAGAGGAGAACACAAAACACCTGCCTCTAATTAAGAGCCATACCAGGCAACCAAAACCAACATAGAAACAGATAACATAGACTGCCCACCCAAAACTAACGCCCTGACCAATTACACATACAAAAACAACATAAAACTGGTCAGGACCGTTACACAGTTGTTAATAGTGGAGTGTCGGTTGTTAATGGTGGAGTGTCAGTAGCTAATATTGGAGTGTCAGTTCACACTAGAGAGTGTAAGTTGTTAATAGTGGAGTGTCGGTTGTTAATGGTGGAGTGTCAGTAGCTAATATTGGAGTGTCAGTTCACACTAGAGAGTGTAAGTTGTTAATAGTGGAGTGTCGGTTGTTAATGGTGGAGTGTCAGTAGCTAATATTGGAGTGTCAGTTCACACTAGAGAGTGTAAGTTGTTAATAGTGGAGTGTCGGTTGTTAATGGTGGAGTGGCAGTTGATAGTAGAGTGGCTCTTAATAGTGTCATTTGTTAATAGTGGAGTGTCAGTTCACACTGGTGAGTGTCAGTTAACATTTCAGTGACAGTTAATAGTGGAGTGGCAGTTAATACTGGAGTGTCTGTTGTTAATAGTGAAGTGTCAGTTCACACTAAATAGTGTCAGTTGTTAATAATGGAGTGTCAATTGTCAATAGTGGAGTGTAAGCTAATAGTGGAATGTAATTTGTTAATAGTGGAGTGCCAGTTAACGTTGGAGTGACAGTTAATAATAGTGGAGTGTCAGTTTACACTAGTGAGTTTCAGCTGTTAATGGTGGAGTGTCAGTTGTTAATAGTGGAGTGTCAGTTCACACTAGTGAGTTTCAGCTGTTAATGGTGGAGTGTCAGTTGTTAATAGTGGGGTGTTAGCATTGGATTGGCAGTTAATAGTGGAGTGCCAGTTAACATTGGAATGACAGTTAATAGTTAACATTGGATTGGCAGTTAATAGTGGAGTGCCAGTTAACATTGGAGTGACAGTTAATAGTTAACATTGGATTGGCAGTTAATAGTGGAGTGCCAGTTAACATTGGAGTGACAGTTAATAGTTAACATTGGATTGGCAGTTAATAGTGGAGTGCCAGTTAACATTGGAATGACAGTTAATAGTTAACATTGGATTGGCAGTTAATAGTGGAGTGCCAGTTAACATTGGAATGACAGTTAATAGTTAACATTGGATTGGCAGTTAATAGTGGAGTGCCAGTTAACATTGGAGTGACAGTTAATAGTTAACATTGGATTGGCAGTTAATAGTGGAGTGCCAGTTAACATTGGAATGACAGTTAATAGTTAACATTGGATTGGCAGTTAATAGTGGAGTGCCAGTTAACATTGGAGTGACAGTTAATAGTTAACATTGGATTGGCAGTTAATAGTGGAGTGCCAGTTAACCTTGGAGTGACAGTTAATAATAGTGGAGTTTCAGTTCACACTAGTGAGTTTCAGCTGTTAATGGTGGAGTGTCACCTGTTAATGGTGGAGTGTCAGTTGTTAATAGTGGGGTGGCAGTATCACGCAATGACATTACAGAGCCTTTTTATGTCTCTATTTGGTTAGGTCAGGGTGTGATTTGGGGTGGGCATTCTATGTTTGGTTTTCTATGATTTTGTGTTTCTATGTTTTGGCCGGGTATGGTTCTCAATCAGAGACACTTAGGTAGCACTTTTTCTTGCGTTTCGTTGTGGCACTAATGCCCTTAAGCTTCGCGGTCGTTTTGTATGGTTTATGGTTTTGTTGGCGAAATCTCTAAAATGAAGGGAAAATATACGTTCACCACGATGCACCTTGGTCCAGTTCTTTTATCGGCCGTGACAGAACTACCCACCACGAAGGGACCAAGCGGCGTGCACCAACCTGGAGGACGAGCTGGATCGGGGAGGAGAGAATGGCAGAGGACAAGACCCGGTCAAGGAAGCCCGAGAGGCAGCTCCCCCCCAAAAAAATTTGGGGGCACATGGAGAGATTGTGGAGTAGGAGTTTAGACCTGAGCCAACTCCCCGTGCTTACCGTGGGGAGCATGTGACTATGTTATGGGGTGATGCGCACGGTGTCTCGAGAGCATTCACAGGCTGGTGTGCTCTGTGCCAGCGTCCCGCATTTGCCGGGTGGAAGTGGGCATCCAGCCAGAACGGGTTGTGCCAGCTCTGCGCTCGAGACCTCCAGTGCGCCCCTCCACGGCCCAGTGTATCCGGTGCCAGCGCCAAGAACCAAGCCTCCAGTATGTCTCCCCAGCCTGGTGAGTCCTGTGCCTGCTTCCAGAACCAGGCCTCCTGTATGTCTCCCCAGCCTGGTGAGTTCTGTGGCAGCTCCATGTACCAGACTGCCCATACTTCTCCTCAATCCATCCATGGCAAGAAGCCTCCAGTGATGATCCATGGCACGAAGCCTCCAGTGATGATCCATGGCACGAAGCCTCCAGTGATGATCCATGGCACGAAGCCTCCAGTGATGATCCATGGCAAGAACCCTCAAGTGTTGATCCATGGCACGAAGCCTCCAGTGTTGATCCATGGCAAGAAGCCTCCAGTGATGATCCATGGCACGAAGCCTCCAGTGATGATCCATGGCACGAAGCCTCCAGTGATGATCCATGGCACGAGGCCTCCAGTGATGATCCATGGCACAAGGCCTCCAGTGATGATCCATGGCAAGAAGCCTCCAGTGATGTTCCATTGCAAGAAGCCTCCAGTGAGGAGTCATGGCACGAAGCCTCCCATGACGGTCTCCAGTCCGGAGCCTCCAGCGATGGTCCGGAGCCTCCAGCGACGGTCTCCAATCCGGAGCCTCCAGCGACGGTCCCCAGTCCGGAGCCACCAGCAACGGTCCCCAGTCCGGAGCCTCCAGCGACGGTCTCCAGTCCGGGGCACGCAACGAGGGTGCACAGTCCGGGGCCCGCAACGAGGGTGCCCAGTCCATGGCCCGCAGCGAGGGTTCCCAGTCCGGGGCCCGCAGCGAGGGTGCCCAGTCCGTGGCCCGCAACGAGGGTGCCCTATCCGTGGCCCGCAACGAGGGTGCCCAGTCCGGGGCCCGCAGCGAGGGTGCCCAGTCCGGGGCCCGCAGCGAGGGTGCCCAGTCCGTGGCCCGCAACGAGGGTGCCCAGTCCGTGGCCCGCAACGAGGGTGCCCAGTCTGTGGCCGGCTACGAGGGTCCCCAGTCCGGCGTCGGCGACGAGGGTCCCCGCACCAGTGGTGCCACCAGAGTGGGGTGAGCCATTGGTGGAGTGGGTTCGGCGTACTATCACGCCCTGACCTTAGAGGGCCTTTTTATGTCAAAGGTGCAGGACGTGACAACAGTGGAGTGTCAGCTGTTAATAGTGGAGTGTCAGTTCACACTAGTGAGTGTCAGCTGTTAATAGTAGGGTGTATGTTTACACTAGTGAGTGTCAGTTGTTTATAGTGGAGTGTCAGTTGTTAATAGTGGGGTAGCAGTTAACATTGGATTGGCAGTTAATAGTGGAGTGGCAGTTAATAGTGGAGTGTCAATTGTTTATAGTGGAGTGTCAGTTGTTAAAAGTGGGGTGGCAGTTAACATTGGATTGGCAGTTAATAGTGGAGTGGCAGTTAATAGTGGAGTGTCAGTTGTTTATAGTGGAGTGTCAGTTGTTAATAGTGGGGTGGCAGTTAACATTGGATTGGCAGTTAATAGTGGAGTGGCAGTTAATAGTGGAGTGGCAGTTAATAATGGAGTGTAAGTTGTTAATAGTGGAGTGGCAGTAAATAATGGAGTGTAAGTTGTTAATAGTGGAGTGGCAGTTAATAACGGAGTGTCAAATGTTAATAGTGGAGTTCCAATTAATAGTGGAGTGTCAGTTGTTAATAGTGGAGTGTCAGTTGTTAATAGTGGAGTGGCAGTTAACATTGGAGTGGCAGTTAATAGTGGAGTGTCAGTTAAAGGTGGATTGTCAGTTAATAGTGGAGTGGCAGTTGTTAATAGTGGGGTGGCAGTTAATAATGGAGTGTCAGTTGTTAATAGTGGAGTTCCAAATAATAGTGGAGTGTCAGTTCACAGTGGTTTGGCAATTAATGGTGGAGTGTCAGTTGTTAATAGTGGAGTGTCAGTTGTTAATAGTGGGGTGTCAGTTGTTAATAGTGGAGTGTCAGTTGTTAATAGTGGAGTGTCAGTTGTTAATAGTGGAGTGTCAGTTGTTAATAGTGGAGTGTCAGTTGTTAATAGTGGAGTGTCAGTTCACAGTGGTTTGGCAATTAATGGTGGAGTGTCAGTTGTTAATAGTGGAGTGTCAGTTGTTAATAGTGGAGTGTCAGTTGTTAATAGTGGAGTGTCAGTTGTTAATAGTGGAGTGTCAGTTGTTAATAGTGGAGTGTCAGTTCACAGTGGTTTGGCAATTAATGGTGGAGTGTCAGTTGTTAATAGTGGAGTGTCAGTTGTTAATAGTGGAGTTCCAATTAATAGTGGAGTGGCAGTTGTTAATAGTGGAGTGGCAGTTGTTAATAGTGGAGTTCCAATTAATAGTGGAGTGTCAAATGTTAATAGTGGAGTGTCAAATGTTAATAGTGAAGTTCCAAATAATATTGGAGTGTCAGTTCACAGTGGTTTGGCAATTAATGGTGGAGTGTCAGTTGTTAATAGTGGAGTGTCAGTTGTTAATAGTGGAGTTCCAATTAATAGTGGAGTGGCAGTTGTTAATAGTGGAGTGTCAGTTGTTAATAGTGGAGTTCCAATTAATAGTGGAGTGTCAAATGTTAATAGTGGAGTGTCAAATGTTAATAGTGAAGTTCCAATTAATAGTGGAGTGTCAGTTGTTAATAGTGGAGTGTCAGTTGTTAATAGTGGAGTGTCAGTTGTTAATAGTGGAGTGTCAGTTGTTAATAGTGGAGTTCCAATTAATAGTGGAGTGTCAGTTGTTAATAGTGGAGTGTCAGTTGTTAATAGTGGAGTGTCAGTTGTTAATAGTGGAGTGTCAGTTGTTAATAGTGGAGTGTCAGTTCACAGTGGTTTGGGAATTAATGGTGGAGTGTCAGTTGTTAATAGCGATGTTTCAATTTATAGTGAAGTGTAAGAAGTTAACAATAGTTGAGTGGCAGTTAATAGTGGAGTGTCAGTAGATAATAGTGGAGTGTCCGTTGTTGATAGTGGAGTGTCCGTTGACGGTGGAGTGTCAGCTAATGGTGTAATAGTGGAGTGTCATTTAACAGTGGAGTGTCAGTTAATAGTGGAGTGTCAGTTGTTGATAGTGCGGTTGAATATACAATATTTGTTTTTGAGGCTATGGATGATTGAGGCAGACTATGGAAAGTGTTGTGTCTTAACTGGGCCAGAGCCCTGTGGGAAGGCCATCTGTAGTGGCTGCAATTGCTCTACATCCCCTGGGGCTTCGGGGACTGAGGAAGACTGAGGAGGACTGAGGAGGAGGACAGAAAGGAGACACAGAGGAGATATTCAATATCTGCTTTTTACATTTTTTACCGCTCTACCAATAGGTGCCCTTCTTTGCAGGAAATCCTCCCAGGTCTTTGTGGTTGAATCTGTGTTTGAAATTCACTGCTTGACTGAGGGACCTTACAGGTAATTGAATATGTGGGGTACAGAGGAGGTAGTGATTAAAAAATTATATTAAATACTATTATCGCACACAGAGTAAGTCCATGTAACTTATTATGTGACTTGTTAATAAGCACATAATCCTGAACTTTTTTAGGCTTGCCATAACAAAGGGGTTGAATACTTATCGACTCAAGACATTTCAGCTTTTCATTTTGAATTAATAATAATAATAAAAAAACATAATTCCATTTTGACATTATCGGGTATTGTGTGTTGGCCGGTGAGAGAAAATCTCAATTGAATCACTTTTAAAAAATCAAGCTGTAACACAACAAAATGTGAAAAAAAGTTAAAGGGTGTGAATAGTTTTCTTGCATGGACACACCTTTAGACATCATTTAGTGCACAATGCAGACACACTAACACAAGATGAAACACATGCACGGACGCACGCAGGCACACAAACACACACACACTCACCAACTGCCCCTGTGCAGCCACTCTAGTGAGCAGTGAATCAGGGCAGACTAGGTTGTGAACAACACTAGGTTGTTAGAACATGGAGGAGGCAGCAACAGCATGTGCAGCAGAACCTCCAAAAGAACATGAGGCATTCGCAGCATAATAGGTGTCTTACTTGTTTTAGTCACCACGGCAACTGTACCTATACTGTACCCTAGTGTTCTCTGTTAGAGTTTGTATCAGGTTCACTCCCTTTGTGCTCCACTGATTCCTTTACTGTTGTTCAGAGCGTTTTGGTGTCTTTGAAAATAAGATATGACATTGGTGATTCAGGTTGACTCATTTTAAGGGGAAAAGTACCTCTGTATTTTAAAAACTGTAACATATCTGCAAAATTCCTTTGGCCTATACTGTGTGGTTATAGTTGATATTTCGGGTTTGATTTGATTGGTGCAAATCAGTAAGCACTCAAACAGATATCAACCATAGCAATTGAAGTTGTTACAGTTAGCTTACACACAGTCTAAGTGACATTTAGGAGAGTTCAGAGCAGTGAATCACTCTGTACGCTGTGCCAACCGAACAGTGGTTAGACCACACAGCTGTGGTTAGAAGGTACAGGACCCTACAGCAGCTGACTACCTCACTTATAGCATTTTCAATGTGAGGTGCCTCCATGACACAAACAACCTTTCAACTTGTCTGTATGGGTAGGTTGAGGGGCTTGTCTGTATGGGTAGGTTGAGGGGCTTGTCTGTATGGATAGGTTGACGGGCTTGTCTGTATGGGTAGGTTGAGGGGCTTGTCTGTATGGGTAGGTTGAGGGGCTTATCTGTATAGGTAGGTTGAGGGGCTTGTCTGTATGGGTAGGTTGAGAGGCTTGTCTGTATGGATAGGTTGAGGGGCTTGTCTGTATAGGTAGGTTGAGGGGCTTGCCTGTATGGATAGGTTGAGGGGCTTGTCTGTATAGGTAGGTTGAGGGGCTTGTCTGTATGGGTAGGTTGAGAGGCTTGTCTGTATGGATAGGTTGAGGGGCTTGTCTGTATAGGTAGATTGAGGGGCTTGTCTGTATGGATAGGTTGAGGGGCTTGTCTGTATAGGTAGGTTGAGGGGCTTGTCTGTATGGATAGGTTGAGGGGCTTGTCTGTATAGGTAGGTTGAGGGGCTTGTCTGTATGGATAGGTTGAGGGGCTTGTCTGTATGGATAGGTTGAGGGGCTTGTCTGTATAGGTAGGTTGAGAGGCTTGTCTGTATGGATAGGTTGAGGGGTTTGTCTGTATAGGTAGGTTGAGGGGCTTGTCTGTATGGGTAGGTTAAGGGGCTTGTCTGTATAGGTAGGTTGAGGGGCTTGTCTGTATGGGTAGGTTGAGGGGCTTGTCTGTATGGATAGGTTGAGGGGCTTGTCTGTATAGGTATGTTGAGGGGCTTGTATGTATGGTAGGTTGAGGGGCTTGTCTGTATGGGTAGGTTGAGGGGCTTGTCTGTATAGGTAGGTTGAGGGGCTTGTCTGTATGGATAAGTTGAGGGGCTTGTCTGTATAGGTAGGTTGAGGGGCTTGTCTGTATGGATAGGTTGAGGGGCTTGTCTGTATAGGTATGTTGAGGGGCTTGTCTGTATGGTAGGTTGAGGGGCTTGTCTGTATGGGTAGGTTGAGGGGCTTGTCTGTATGGATAAGTTGAGGGGCTTGTCTGTATAGGTAGGTTGAGGGGCTTGTGTGTGAACCTCCTTTTCTGTTCTTTCTCTTGCCCTCCTTTGATTCTGGTAATGTCCAGGATGCTGACAGCTGAGTTAAGTGGAGTACATCAGCGGAATCTCCCTGAATCTGTAGCCTGACTTCCTCTGTTACAGCTGACTGACTTCAGTCTCTCATAGCTACTGTAGCTAGTATACTCTACCTCAGCTCATTACACACAGGCAGAGGCCATCAGTGTTAAGTCAAATAAAGGTAGACAAATTACTTGGAAATAACAGGTGAAATGGTGTGATGTTAAAAAAAACTTGTGATTCATTTGGAAACAAACCTGAATGTTTTGGGTCGATGCAAACAGTTAGAAATCATTCCTAAGCACAACTATTGTAGATGTTCTGTCACGTTCCTGACCTGTTTTCTGTTATTTTTGTATGTGTTTAGTTGGTCAGGGCGTGAGTTGGGGTGGGCATTCTATGTTTTGTGTTTCTATGTTTAGGTCATTGGTAATTAGCCTTATATGGTTCTCAATCAGGGACAGGTGTTTGACGTTTCCTCTGATTGAGAACCATATAAAGGTAGGCTGTTCACACTGTTTGTTTGTGGGTGGTTGTCTTCCCTGTTTGTGTCTGTGCACCACACGGGACTGTTTCGGTTTGTTCGTTCGTTTTAGGTAGTCTGTTCCTGTTTCATGCGTTCTTTGTGTTTATGTAAGTTCTTGTTCAGGTCAGTCTACAACGTTTGTTATTTTGTAGTTTGTTTAAGTGTTTTCGCCTTTACTTGAATAAACTTCATTATGTCCACATTCCACGCTGCTCTTTGGTCCAAACCATACTCCATACTTCATACTTCGGACGAAGAGGAGGAGGACAACCGTTACATGTTCTGTGTATTTTGTTCTTCTGTTGATGACTCCTCTCCTGCCACCTGATGTTAATGCTGAGACAGTGACACAGTCAGTCCCCTGGATCTGGTAACCACGCACTGGTTTCGTCTCCGTCCTGCTCCAGTGAGAGGCAGGGCTTAACCCCTCTAATGGAGTGTGGTGACTTCTAACCTATGACCTGTATGACTGGCCATGTAGCTGGCTGGGTAGAGAGGTCAGCCTGATGTGTATCTGTCAGGAAACCCTTTAGTCCCTGGGGTTAGGTTATCTCTAACTCTTATGTGGAGTGGCTGACCTAAGGAAGTACTGCAGAGGAGGGGCTGACCTAAGGAAGTACAGCAGAGGAGGGGCTGACCTAAGGAAGTACTGCAGAGGAGAGGCAGGGATAAGGAAGTACTGCAGAGGAGGGGCTGACCTAAGGAAGTACTGCAGAGGAGGGGCTGGGATAAGGAAGTACTGCAGAGGAGGGGCTGACCTAAGGAAGTACTGCAGAGGAGAGGCAGGGATAAGGAAGTAAAGCAGAGGAGGGGCTGGGATAAGGAAGTACTGCAGAGGAGAGGCTGGGATAAGGAAGTACTGCAGAGGAGGGGCTGGGATAAGGAAGTACTGCAGAGGAGAGGCAGGGATAAGGAAGTACTGCAGAGGAGGGGCTGACCTAAGGAAGTACTGCAGAGGAGAGGCAGGGATAAGGAAGTACTGCAGAGGAGGGGCTGACCTAAGGAAGTACTGCAGAGGAGAGGCAGGGATAAGGAAGTACTGCAGAGGAGGGGCTGACCTAAGGAAGTACTGCAGAGGAGAGGCTGGGATAAGGAAGTACTGCAGAGGAGGGGCTGACCTAAGGAAGTACTGCAGAGGAGAGGCAGGGATAAGGAAGTACTGCAGAGGAGGGGCTGACCTAAGGAAGTACTGCAGAGGAGAGGCAGGGATTAGGAAGTAAAGCAGAGGAGGGGCTGGGATAAGGAAGTACTGCAGAGGAGATGCTGGGATAAGGAAGTACTGCAGAGGAGAGGCTGGGATAAGGAAGTACTGCAGAGGAGAGGCTGGGATAAGGAAGTACTGCAGAGGAGAGGCTGGGATAAGGAAGTACTGCAGAGGAGGGGCTGGGATAAGGAAGTACTGCAGAGGAGAGGCAGGGATAAGGAAGTACTGCAGAGGAGGGGCTGACCTAAGGAAGTACTGCAGAGGAGAGGCTGGGATAAGGAAGTGCTACAGAGGAGAGGCTGGGATAAGGAAGTACTGCAGAGCAGGGGCTGACCTAAGGAAGTACTGCAGAGGAGGGGCTGACCTAAGGAAGTACCACAGAGGAGAGGCTGGGATAAGGAAGTACTGCAGAGGAGAGGCTGACCTAAGGAAGTACTGCAGAGGAGAGGCTGGGATAAGGAAGTACTGCAGAGGAGGGGCTGACCTAAGGAAGTACTGCAGAGGAGGGGCTGGGATAAGGAAGTACTGCAGAGGAGAGGCTGGGATAAGGAAGTACTGCAGAGGAGAGGCTGGGATAAGAAAGTACTGCAGAGGGGCTGGGATAAGGAAGTACTGCAGAGGAGAGGCTGGGATAAGGAAGTACTGCAGAGGAGAGGCTGGGGTAAGGAAGTACTGCAGAGGAGAGGCTGGGATAAGGAAGTACTGCAGAGGAGAGGCTGGGGTAAGGAAGTACTGCAGAGGAGAGGCTGGGATAAGGAAGTACTGCAGATGAGAGGCTGGGATAAGGAAGTACTGCAGAGGAGGGGCTGGGATAAGGAAGTACTGCAGAGGAGAGGCTGGGATAAGGAAGTACTGCAGAGGAGGGGCTGGGATAAAGAAGTACTGCAGAGGAGAGGCTGGGATAAGGAAGTACTGCAGAGGAGAGGCCATATGACCCTTCTGTTCTGCTTCTGCTCTCCACTACACTCAGTGTTGTCTCTGGGCTTGTCTGTCTGTCTGTCCGTCCGTCTGTCTGTCTGTCTGTATTTGTCTGACTCTCTGTGGATATGGATGCCTGGCAGACTGCTGAGGAAGTTAGCTACTCGAGGCCCTTCTGCACTTCTCTCCATTGTCTGATAGCTCTAATAGTGAAGTTGTTCCTACTGGTTAACTGGTTGACTGTGGAGGACACAGAGGCCTCTCTGCTTCTGCCCCATTCTAGATGGGATCTGTCTCAATTACCATTTCTGATAGCCATCAGGATTCATCCAACTTCAATGTTACTTTAAGAAACCAGAGCCTTTGAAGTTCCACCTAAATCAGCAACACCATCCTGGGTGGGTGTTGGAGCTGTGAGCCAAGCATTCCTCTCGGTCTTAACCCCCCTCTGGCTCCATACCCACATCCAGTTGTTGTTTGTGGCAGGTGGCGTGCTGGGGGGCCCTGTGTGTGTGTATGTGTGTGTATGTTTGCGTGCATTTGTGTGCGTGAGTGCGTGTGTGCGCGTGCATGTGTGTGTGTAATTAAACAGAAATATTCAGTAGTGGCCTCTCGTTGTCACCCACTATGGTGTGTGTACAGACCACCTACCACTTCGGCAAAGGTTTACCGACTAACACAGGGATCTGAGATCAGTTTATTCTCCCCAAATCCCACTCTTAACAATAAGGGGAGAAACCTTTAAACTGACTGCAGATCAGTGTCAAGAGCCAACGCCCTCTAAACACACTAAACCATTCAGGCGTCTGCATTAGTAAGATGGACGTTTAGTTTTACAAGTGTTCTGGTGACAGACAACACAGTACTTGATATATACACATTTTGTCTGTTTTAAACTTTAACCCTGTCAGAGATCCCAGCAAAAATTGGCTTGTCAGTTATCTAACTTTGATTTATCTGCATGTCCAGCGCTTATATTTAGCTTCACAATAAAGTGTTTTACCATTTTCTTTTCAGGAACACATTTTTTTTTCAAGACAACCAGGTCTACAAGTAGAACACAAAACAAGATGACATAAACTATTGCATTCACTAGTTTTATTGAAAAATGTCTATAAATAAAGGTCAGCCAAGAGAAGACCTGATAAAAATGAATTTATATGAATGCTGTAAGGACATAAATTGTTTGCACAGCAGGAAATGAATATCCAACTAGTCAGTGACAACTGTTTGGAGTTTAGAGTTTGTGACAGCAACTACGTGAGGTTATTACAGTATTATAGACACTATATCCTGGGGTTTGCTATGATCTTCTATGTAGAAGACCCCTTACCTTCTAACAACGCTTGTGTAGCTTGTGAGTGTTGTAGAGTCTCAGTTTTTCATAGATAGCTTTTAATAGTTTGTAGCTCAAACTATTCTGACTCCACAGAAGTTTTTGTAAAAGACCCGGCCCCAGGCCCCTTCGGCATCCGCCCTTGTCTCACAAACACCGCTCTAGCTCCGCCTCCGTCAATCACACAGACTAATGGTTGGTACCAATAGATGCAGAATAAATCAAATGTATTTATATAGCCCTTCTTACATCAGCTGATGTCTCAAAGTGCTGTACAGAAACCCAGCCTAAAACCCTTAACAGCAAGCAATGCAGGTGTAGAAGCACGGTGGCTAGCAAAAACTCCCTAGAAAGGCCAAAATCTAGGAAGAAACCTGGAGAGGAACCAGGCTATGAGGGGTGGCCAGTCTTCTTCTGGCTGTGCCGGGTGGAGATTATAACAGAATATGGCCAAGATGTTCAAATGTTCATAAATGACCAGCATGGTCAAATAATAATAATCACAGTAGTTGTCGAGGGTGCAACAAGTCAGCACCTCAGGAGTAAATGTCAGTTGGCTTTTCATAGCCGATCATTAAGAGTATCTCTACCGCTCCTGCTATCTCTAGAGAGTTGAAAACAGCAGGTCTGGGACAGGTAGCATGTCCGATGAACAGGTCAGGGTTCCATAGCCGCAGGCAGAACAGTTGAAACTGGAGCAGCAGCACGGCCAGGTGGACTGGGGACAGCAAAGAGTCATCATGCCAGGTAGTCCTGAGGCATGGTCCTAGGGCTCAGGTCCTCCGAGAGAGAGAAAGAGAGAAAGAAAGAGAGAAAGAGAGAATTAGAGAGAGCATACTTAAATTCACACAAGACACCGGATAAGACAGGAGAAGTACTCTAGATATAACAGACTGACCCTAGCCCCCCAACACATAAACTACTGCAGCATAAATACTGGAGGCTGAGACAGGAGGGGTCAGGAGACACTGTGGCCCCATCCGATGATACCCCCGGACAGGGCCAAACAGGCAGGATATAACCCCACCCACTTTGCCAAAGCACAGCCCCCACACCACTAGAGGGATATTTTTTATTTTATTTTATTTCACCTTTATTTAACCAGGTAGGCTAGTTGAGAACAAGTTCTCATTTGCAACTGCGACCTGGCCAAGATAAAGCATAGCAGTGTGAACAGACAACAACACAGAATTACACATGGAGTAAACAATAAACAAGTCAATAACATGGTAGAAAAAAGAGAATCTATATACAATGTGTGCAAAAGGCATGAGGTAGGCAATAAATCGAATAATTACAATTTAGCAGATTAACACTGGAGTGATAAATCATCAGATGATCATGTGCAAGAAGAGACACTGGTGTGCAAAAGAGCAGAAAAGTAAATAAATAAAAGCAGTATGGGGGTGAGGTAGGTAAATTGGGTGGGTAGTTTACAGATGGACTATGTACAGCTGCAGCGATCGGTTAGCTGCTCGGATAGCAGATTTTTAAAGTTGTTGAGGGAGATAAAAGTCTCCAACTTCAGAGATTTTTGCAATTCGTTCCAGTCGCAGGCAGCAGAGAACTGGAAGGAAAGGCGTCCAAATGAGGTTTTGGCTTTAGGGATGATCAGTGAGATACACCTGCTGGAGCGCGTGCTACGGGTGGGTGTAGCCATCGTGACCAGTGAACTGAGATAAGGCGGCACTTTACCTAGCATAGCCTTGTAGATGACCTGGAGCCAGTGGGTCTGACGACGAACATGTAGCGAGGGCCAGCCGACTAGGGCATACAGGTCGCAGTGGTGGGTCGTATAAGGTGCTCTAGTAACAAAACGGATGGCACTGTGATAAACTGCATCCAGTTTGCTGAGTAGAGTATTGGAAGCTATTTTGTAGATGACATCGCCGAAGTCGAGGATCGGTAGGATAGTCAGTTTTACTAGGGTAAGTTTGGCGGCGTGAGTGAAGGAGGCTTTGTTCCGGAATAGAAAGCCGACTCTAGATTTGATTTTGGATTGGAGATGTTTGATATGAGTCTGGAAGGAGAGTTTGCAGTCTAGCCAGACACCTAGGTACTTATAGATATCTTCAACCACCAACCATCAACCATCCTGAGACAAGGCCGAGTATAGCCCACAAAGATCTCCGCCACGGCACAACCCAAGGGGGGGCTCCAACCCAGACAGGAAGATCACGTCAGTGACTCAACCCACTCAAGTGACGCACCCCTCCTAGGGACGGCATGGAAGAGCACCAGTAAGCCATTGACTCAGCACCTGTAATAGGGTTAGAGGCCCAGTGGAGAGAGGGGAACCAGCCAGGCAGAGAGAGCAAGTGTGGTTCGTTGCTCCAGCGCCTTTCCGTTCACCTTCACACTCCTGGGCCAGACTACACTCAATCATATGACCCACTGAAGAGATGAGTCTTCAGTAAAGACTTAAAGGTTGAGACCGAGTCTGTGTCTCGCACATGGGTAGGCAGACCATTCCATAAAAATGGAGCTCTATAGGAGAAAGCCCCGCCTCCAGCTGTTTACTTAGAAATTCTAGGGACAATTTAGAGGCCTGCGTCTTGTGACCATAGCGTACGTGTAGGTATTTACGGCAGGACCAAATCGGAAAGATAGGTAGGAGCAAGCCCATGTAATGCTTTGTAGGTTTGCAGTAAAACCTTGAAATCAGCCCTTGCCTTAACAAGAAGCCAGTGTAGGGAGGCTAGCACTGGAGTAATATGATCACATTTTTGGATTCTAGTTAGGATTCTAGCAGCCGTATTTAGCACTAACTGAAGTTTATTTAGTGCTTTATCCGGGTAGCCGGAAAGTAGAGCATTGCAATCGTCTAACCTAGAAGTAACAAAAGCATGGATTAATTTTTCTGCATCATTTTTGGACAGAAAGTTTGATTATTTAAGTGTTACGTAGATGGAAAAAAACTGTCCTTGAAACAGTCTTGATATGTTCGTCAAAAGAGAGATCAATCCCAGATTAATTCAGTGGTACAACCAAGAAGTCTGTAGCTCAAACACACAATGTTTAAAAGGGTTGGAAGTCCTAAATCAAGCCGGAGCCCTGGTGTTACTCATTGGGTTAATATCTACCACATCCATCACAAAGAAAAACATCTGACACATGCATGACCTCATTGACACCATGTTATCACAGCAAGTAAAGTTAATGATGGTGTCAATCAAGACCATCGTTCTGCTTAGTCGTAAAACCAAGTGTGCTTGTTTTGGACGTGTTTATAGTCAACGGTTCTATCCAGGTCTCTGATTAGAGACAGTGTTTGGTTGTTGTTTTTGTTAGTTTGTGTAAACCATACAACAGCACCAGAGAGGGCGAGCCTCTGCCCAGTCTGCAGGTGTTTCAGGGGGGGATTTGTGTCAGGTTGGTACTACAATACAGATGGGGAATGGTGTGTGGGGAGTCGTCAGTTTACCACAAACACACACATTCTCTCTCTCTCTCTCTCTCTCTCTCTCTCTCTCTCTCTCTCTCTCTCTCTCTCTCTCTCTCTCTCTCTCTCTCTCTCTCTCTCTCTCTCTCTCTCTCTCTCTCTCTCTCTCTCTCTCTCTCTCTCTCTCTCTCTCTCTCTCTCTCTCTCTCTCTCTCTCTCTCTCTCTCTCTCTCTCTCTCTCTGACACACACACAAGCTACTGTTAATAAATTAAGGTCATAAATCGGCAGAAGGGAGTCTTTCAGATTAAGAAGGAACTTTGATTTACCCATGATTCTCTGGTGGAAGAGTTGATCCATCATATTAAGACAGAGAGGGAAAGAGAGAGGTGGGAAAAGGGAGAGTAGGCACCGTCTGTCTGTCTGTATTGTGTGTTGGAGTGCATGCTACCTGCCTCAGTCTGTAGCTGAGGTGGCCTGTAATAGTAAAAAGAACGGACACAAGTTTACGTCTGCAAGTTCTGCCGCTTACTTTATTTTCAAGTATGGTGGTGGCTGGATCATGTTTTGGGTATGCTTGTCATCGTCAAGGACTAGGGAGGTTTACATCTAAGCACAGGCAACATCCTAGAGGACGGAATACATCTAAGCACAGGCAACATCCTAGAGGAAAACCTGGTTGTCTTCTTTCCAACAGACACTCGGAGACTCATTCACCTTTCAGCAGAACAATAACCTAAAACACAAGCCCAAATCTACACTTGAGTTGCTTAACAAGATGACACTGAATATTTCTGATTGGCATAGTTACAGTTCTGACTTAAATCGTCTTGAAAATCTATGGCAAGCCTTGAAAAATAGCTGTCTAGCAATGATCAACAACCAACTTGACAGAGCTTGAATAATTTTTTAAGGAATAATATGCAAATATTGTACAATCCAGATGTGATTGTATAAAATCTCTTAGAGACTTACCCAGAAAGACTTTGTAATCACTGCCAAAGGTGGTTCTAACATACATTGACTCAGGGGTATGAATACTTATGTCAATGAGATATTACTGTATTTCATTTTCAATAAATCTGCAAAGATTTCTAAAAACATGTTTTCACTTTGTCATCATGGGTTGTTATGTATAGATGGGTGAGAAAAAAATCAGGTCAACAGGTATGAATAGTTCCTAAAGACACTGTTTGTATGTCTGTGGGATGGCTGCACAAACTGAAAGCATGTGTATGTCTCCGGCCGAAGACACATCCACGAACACACCTACCCTCAACAACCAGGGTTAGAAAGCCACGCAGACTGACTGACAGACTGACAGTCATACAGTAACTTAAACACACACAACAAACCCATAGACAAAGGAACACACCTAAGGAAGGATGCAGTGCAGACAGACAGACACACACACACAATCAGTCATAAGAGTATTGATAACCACCACACGCCCTAAACGGTTGCTCCTGTAGAGCCAATACTGCTGTTATAGTTGCTGCAATTTGAATTGATCATACCTCGCTTCTTTATGTTGCATACCACTCTGCACATCAGAATAATCGAGAAAGTCTCTATGGTTGAAAAACATGAACAGATCAGACTAACTGCAGAAAGTCCCTCACTTGACATGTGCTGACCGGCAACTGACCCTCCTTTCTGACCCTCTGCCTCTTAGCTATGTCCTTCCTAGTTGTGCTGAATAACCCCAGTTACTTGAATCTAACAGGGCTAGAAGGAGGCTATTTACAGTTGAAGTTGTATTTAAAAACCTGGAATGTTGCTGTATTTGGAAACAGAGGGAGCCACAGATAGACACCAGAAGTTCCTACTAAGAATAGAGGTGAATGTAACTTTAAAAAGAACCGGGAGCATGAAAATTAACGCATTTCAATCGTATTAGTCTTAATAGCCTACTGTCTGTATGGGCTGGGAATAGCACCCAGGGATACATCCAGCATGTTCATGTGGTAGTCACTAGAACATGGGTGTCAACTCACTGTATCACTGTATCACAACCGGCCGTGATCGGGAGGCCAGACGACGAGGAAATATAACCAATTTTCAGTGCCGTTAAAGACTGAATACGCCTCCCGGGGCAACATGAGTTTGACACCCCTGTTCTAGTGACTACCACATGAACACGCTACTTTGAAGAATCTAAAATCTAAAATATATTTTGATTTCTTTAACATTTTTTGCTTACTACATGATTCCATATATGTTATTTCATAGTTTTGATGTCTTCACTATTATTCCACAATGTAGAAAACAGTAAAAATAAAGAAAAACCCTTGAATGAGTAGGTGTGTCCAAACGTTTGACTGGTACTGTATATATATATATATATATATATATATATATATATATATATATATATATATATATATATATATATTTCCTTGCCGTCATCATTAGCAAAAAATTATCCTCTATCCATCGATTTTGAATTTTCAATGCACCTTGACTGTAGCTTTCATTTTGGCCAGCTAGACAGTCAATAAATGGAATTAATATTGGTAGATTATCATTTCTACACAGTTTCGATTTGATTTGAATTATTTTTAAGTATTTAAAAAATATATAATTTTTATCATTCTAAATTGTTTTAATTAGATTTTTCACTCGAACCATCCATGGGATGGATTGTACCCCTCTCGGGCCTGATGTTTGACACCCCTGCACTAGATAGTCATGCTAGAAAGGACAAAAGTGGTCATATCTTCAGAACTCAAGAGCAATTCCATCCAGCTGCCCACTGCTCTGAGGCTAGGAAACACTGTCACAACCTATAAATCCACTATAATTGAGAATTTCAATAAGCATTTCTCTACGGCTGGCCATGCTTTCCACCCTCCACAGCAACCCGCCAAAGACCCCACCATTTCTCCTTCACCCAAATCCAGATAGCTGATGTTCTGAAAGAGCTGCAAAATCTGGACCCCTACAAATCAGCCGGGCTAGACATTCTGGACCCTCTCTTTCTAAAATGATCTGCCGAAATTGTTGAAACCCCTATTACTAGCCTGTTCAACCTCTCTTTCGTATCGTCTGAGATTACCAAAGATTGGAAAGCTGCCGCGGTCATCCCCCTCTTCAAAGGGGGTGATACTCTAGACCCAAACTGCTACAGACCTATATCTATCCTACCCTGCCTTTCTAAGGTCTTCGAAAGCCAAGTTAACAAACAGATTACCGAACATTTCGAATCCCTCCATACCTTCTCCGCTTTGCAATCTGGTTTCAGAGCTGGTCATGGGTGCACCTCAGCCACGCTCAAGGTCCTAAACGACATCATAACTGCTATCGATAAGAGACATTACTGCGCAGCCGTATTCATCGACCTCGCCAAGGCTTTTGACTCTGTCAATCACCACATTTTTATTGGCAGACGCAAAAGCCTTGGTTTCTCAAATTAATTCCTCGCTTGGTTTACCAACTACTTCTCTGATAGAGTTCAGTGTGTCAAATCGGAGGGCCTGTTGTCCGGACCTCTGGCAGTCCCTATGGGGGTGGCACAGGTTTCAATCCTTGGGCCGACTCTCTTCTCTGTATACATCAATGATGTTGCTCTTGCTGCTGGTGATTCTCTGATCCACATCTACGCAGACGACACCATTTTGTATACTTCTGACCCCTCTTTGGACACTGTGTTAACTAACCTCCAGACGAGCTTCAATGCCATACAACTCTCCTTCTGTGGCCTCCAACTGCTCTTAAACGCAAGTAAAACTAAATGCATGCTCTTCAACCGATCACTAGCCGGCACCTGCTCGCCCGTCCAGCATCACTACTCTGGACGGCTCTGACTTAGAATACGTGGACAACTACAAATACCTAGGTGTCTGGTTAGACTGTACACTCTCCTTCCAGACTCACATTAAGCATCTCCAATCCAAAATTACATCTAGAATCGGCTTCCTATATCGCAACAAAGCATCCTTCATTCATGATGCCAAACATACCCTCGTAAAACTAACCATCCTACCGATCCTCGACTTCGGTGATGTCATCTATAAAATAGCCTCCAACACTCTACTCAACAAACTGGATGCAGTCTATCATAGTGCCATCCGTTTTGTCACCAAAGCCCCATACACTACCCACCATTGCGACCTGTACGCTCTCATTGGTTGGCCCTCACTTCATACTCGTCGCCAATCCCACTGGCTACAGGTTATCTACACGTCTCTGCTAGGTAAAGTCCCGCCTTATCTCAGCTCACTGGTCACCATAGCAGCACCCACTCGTAGCACGCGCTCCAGCAGGTATATCTCACTGGTCACCCCCAAAGCCAATTCCTCCGTTGGTCGTGTTTCCTTCCAATTCTCTGCTGCCAATGACCAGAACGAACTGCAAAAATCTCTGAAGCTGGAAACACTTATCTCCCTCACTAGCTTAAAGCACCAGCTGTCAGAGCAGCTCACAGAGTACTGCACCTGTGCATAGCCCATCTATAATTTAGCCCAAACAACTACCTCTTCCCCTACTGTATTTATTTATGTATTTATTTTGCTCCTTTGCACCCCATTATTTCTACTTTGCACATTCTTCCACTACAAATCTACCATTCCAGTGTTTTACCTGCTATATTGTATTTACCTTGCCACCATGGCCTTTTTTGCCTTTACCTCCCTTATCTCACCTCATTTGCTCACATTGTATATAGACTTATTTTTCTACTGTATGTTTTGTTTATTCCATGTGTTACTCTGTGTTGTTGTATGTGTCGAATTGCTATGCCAGGTCTCAGTTGCAAATGAGAACTTCTTCTCAACTAGCCTACCTGGTTAAATAAAGGTTAAATAAAATAAAAGTAAAAGGGTATTTGTCCTCAGTTTAGGGTTAGAGTTAGGCTCTAGGTCAGAGGTTAAGGTGGGGAAAAGGATTGAGGTTGGTGGTTCAACAATAACAATCATTTTGGTCATAAAGCACTGTACTTCTATTCTTTTTTTGCGTGGCCAGATAGTGATGACCTTGCTCACTCTTTTTTACCTTACACAACTTAGGGGATGTAAACAGCAGAGTACAGTCATCCTCTTACTTAGCTCTCTGGCTGGCCTACAATAGATCTCTCTTCAATCCTACACATCCAACTAACACCACACCCCGTCAGTGGGAAGACATGGCTGCTGCTTGAATTGCAAGTTCTCTGGAAAGGCTCAGGCTATTTTAGAACCTTAGAATTATAATAGACTTTTAGAACTACTGTTTGTCTGTTCTACTAACTCAAATTATAGGCTTCCAGCTGGTCATGGCTAGAAGGGATACAGCTTTCGTCAGAATTAACTTTTCGTCGCAGGTTAAGAAGAACTTACACAGCAATTTAAGATAATTACGTAGCAGGTAAGGATAATTAGGTTAAGTTTAGGAAAAGAGTTAGCTAAAACGCAAAAAAAATAAAAATAACCGTTTGACAAGATTTGTATTTATGATGGATCCCATGTAGACATGACACTACCAGATTGACAGATACAGTGCTCACAGGGAACTGAGGGGAGTTGTTGTGTAGATGCATTCGTTGGAGGGATGAAAACCTTTCTGTTACAAATGAACATAGCAACATGCACAGTTTTGATCCCAGACACTTTCATCTACTGTTTGTAACATCCTGCATTCCATTGTTCTTTTGTAGAACAACTATCACAAACATTTGCATGAGGACAACTCTAAACAATGGAATCATCAAATACATTTTTGTCATTGGTATAAATATGTGGTGTTTGAAAAAGAGACTGCTGTACATATATGTGATCTCAGGAATGTGTGCGTGTGTGTGTGTCAGGGTTGCAAGGTCCAGTTGAACAGCTGGGTTAAAACAATGCATAGCAGTCATGTGGATTTCACAGCTTTATTAACAACTAACAGCTGGACTCCCTGTTTGAAAATCTTATAAAGACTAAATAGACAAAATGTCTCCTTTGTGTCAAAAAGAGTCTGAAGTGTTTGTGTCTGTGCGTGTGCATGTGCATGAGGAGTAGCGAGTCATGTAGTAAACATTCCTTTGTGGTCTTGGCAGTCCATCAAACAAGAGGATAGAGGGATGACCCATGCTTAGAGTGAGGTACACACCTGTTCCCCTCTGATCTGAAGAGGACAGGGATTAACAAACACACACCCTGACTCAGCCAGAGGATGGTTACTGAGGCTCCATGCCAACTGTGTGGAAAAAAATATATCAGGATTAGGCCTGTTGGTCCCATATCTCCTCCCTGCAGTGGAGTGTTTGTGTGTGTGTGTGTGTGTGTGTGTGTGTGTGTGTGTGTGTGTGTGTGTGTGTGTGTGTGTGTGTGTGTGTGTGTGTGTGTGTGTGTGTGTGTGTGTGTGTGTGTGTGTGTGTGTGTGTGTGTGTGTGTGTGTGTGTGTGTGTGTGTGTGTGTGTGTGTGTGTGTGTGTGTGTGTGTGTGTGTGTGTGGATGTGGGTGGGTGGGTGTAAGGTGCCTTGTGGCGTTGAAGGCTGGAGAAAGACCGGCAGATGAAAATCGATACACCTGCTGTTGGTACCTCAGTCATCCATTACTTTCAATGCATGTGTGTCTGCATCACATAATACTAAGACAACCATGGCGTTATATTATACAACAATGAGAATGATTGGTCTGCTATTACAAAATGATTCCCCCTCTTTTTGGGAAACTCTCTCACTCCCTCTCTCTCTCCCTCTCTTCCTCTATCTCTCTCTCTCGCTGTCTCCCTCTCACTGAGAGTACAAAACATTAAACCTGCTCTTTCCATGACATAGACTGACCAGATGAATCGAGGTGAAAGCTATGATCCCTTATTGATATCACCTGTTAAATTCACTTCATTGTTGTAGATGAAGGGGAGGAGACAGAATAAAGGAGGATGTTTAAGCCTTGAGACAATTGAGACATGGATTGTGTATGTTTTCCATTCAGAGGGTGAATGGGCAAGACAAAATGTTGAAGTGCCTTTGAACAGGGTATAGAAGGGGGTGCAACTCAATATTATGAACGTGTTCTTAACGTTTTGTACACTCAGTGTATATACAAAGTCCCTGTATCTATTTTCCTCTCTCTCGCTGTCTATTTTCGGTGACACACCTTGATGCAGGCGGATATGAGAGGCCTGCACAACATACTGTATATCCAGATCGGACTATACAGCCGAATACAGGGTTACACAGCGTGTCTGTTATTTTTTTACATTTTTATTTCATCTTTATTTAACCAGGTAGGCCAGTTGAGAACAAGTTCTTATTTACAACTGCGACCTGGCCAAGATAAAGCAAACCAGTGCGACTAAAACAACACAGAGTTACACATGGAATAAGCAAACGTACAGTCAATAACACAATAGAAAAATCTATGTACAGTGTGTGGAAATGTAGCAAGATTAGGGAGGTAAGGCAATAAATAGGCCATAGTGGAGAAATAATTACAATTTAGCATTAACACTAGAGTGATAGATGTGCAGATGATGATGTGCAAGTAGAGATACTGGGGTGCAAAAGAGCAAAAAAATAAATAACAATATGGAGATGAGGTAGTTGGGTGTGCTATTACAGATGGGTTGTGAACAGGTACAGTGATCTGTAAACTGCTCTGACAGCTGATGCTTAAAGTTAGTGAGGGAGATATAAGTCTCAAGCTTCAGTGATTTTTACAATTTGTTCCAGTCATTGGCAGCAGAGAACTGGAAGGAAAGGCGGCCAAAAGAGGTGTTGGCTTTGGGGGTGACCAGTGAAATATACCTGCTGGAGCGCGTGCTACGGGTGGGTGTTGCTATGGTGACCAGTGAGCTGAGATAAGAGCTTTACCTAGCAAAGACTTATAGATGACCTGGAGCCAGTGGGTTTGGCAACAAATATGTAGCGAGGGCCAGCCAATGAGAGCATACAGGTCGCAGTGGTGGGTAGTATATGGGGCTTTGGCGACAAGACGGATGACACTGTGATAGACTACATGCAATTTGCTGAGTGGAGTGTTGGAGGCTATTTTGTAAATGACATTGCTGAAGTCAAGGATCAGTTGGATAGTCCGTTTTACGAGGGTATGTTTGGCAGCATGAGTGAAAGAGGCTTTGTTGCGAAATAGGAAGCCGATTCTAGATATAATTTTGGATTGGAGATGCTTAATGTGAGTCTGGAAGGAGAGCTTACAGTCTAACCAGACACCTAGGTATTTGTATTTGTCCACATATTCTAAGTGATGCTAGGCGGGCGGGTGGGTGCCGGCAGCAATCAGTTGAAGAGCATCCATTTAGTTTTACTAGCATTTAAGAGCAGTTGGAGGCCAAGAAAGGAGTGTTGTATGTCATTGAAGCTCGTTTGGAGGTTAGTTAGCACAGTGTCCAAGGAAGGGCCAGATGTATACAGAATGGTGTCGTCTGCGTAGAGGTGGCTCAGAGACTCACTAGCAGCAAGAGTAACATCATTGATATATACAGAGAAAAGAGTCGGCCCGAGAATTGAACCCTGTGAATCCCCCATAGAGACTGCCAGAGGTCCGGACAACAGGCCCTCCGATTTGACACACTGAACTCTGTCTGAGAAGTAGTTGGTGAAGCAAGAGGCAGTCATTTGAGAAAACAAGGCTATTGAGTCTACCAATAAGAATGCAGTGATTGATAGAGTTGAAGCCTTGGCCAGGTCGATGAAAATGGCTGCACAGTAATGTCTTTTATCGATGGAGGTTATGATATCGTTTCTGGACCTTGAGCGTGGCTGAGGTGCACCCATGACCAGCTTGGAAACCAGATTGCATAGTGGAGAAGGTACGGTGGGATTCGAAATGGTCGGTGATCTGTTTGTTAACTTGGCTTTCGAAGACTTTAGAAAGGCAAGGCGGGATGGATATAGGTCTGTAGCAGTTTGGTTCTAGAGTGTCTCCCCCTTTGAAGAGGGCCATGACAGCGGCAGCTTTCCAATCTTTAGGGATGTCAGACGATATGAAAGAGAGGTTGAACAGGCTGGTAATAGGAGTTGCAACAATTTCGGCGGGTAATTTTATAAAGAGAGGGTCCAGATTGTCAAGCCCAGCTGATTTGTAGGGATCCAGATTTTGCAGCTCTTTCAGAACATCAGCTATCTGGATTTGGGTGGTGGAGAAGTGGGGGGGGGCTTGGACAAGTTGCTACGGGGGGTGCAGAGCTGATGGCAGGTGTAGGGGTAGTCAGGTGTAAAGCATAGCCAGCCGTATAATTTTTTTATTTTTTAATTCTCGATTATCGTAGATGTATCGGTGGTGACATTGTTCCCTAGCCTCAGTGCAGTGGGCAGCTGGGAGGAGGTGCTCTTATTCTCCATGGACTTTACGGTGTCCCAAAACTTTTTAGAATTAGTGATAGAGGTTGCAAATTTCTGTTTGAAAAAGCTAGCCTTAGCTTTCCTAACTGACTGTGTATATTTGTTCCAGACTTCCCTGAAATGTTGCATATCGCAGGGGCTATTCGATACTCATGCAGTACACCACGGGATGTTTTTGTGATGATCAAGGGTGGTCAAGTCTGGAGTGAACCAAGGATTATATATTTTCTTAGTTCTACATTTTTTGAATGGGGCATGCATATTTAAGATGGTGAGGAAATCACCTTTAAAGAACAACCAGGCATCCTCTACTGACGGGATGAGGTGAATATCCTTCCAGGATACCCAGGCCAGGTCGATTAGAAAGGCCTGCTCGCTGAAGTGTTTTAGGGAGCGTTTGACAGTGATGAGGGGTGGTCGTTTGACTGCAGGCCCATTACGGATGCAGGCAATGAGGCAGTGATCGCTGAGAACCTGGTTGAAGACAGCAGAGGTGTGTTTAGAGGGCAAGTTGGTCAGGATGATATTTATGAGGGTGCCCATGATTACGGATTTAGGGTTGTACCTGGTAGGTTAATTGATAATTTGTGTGAGATTGAGGGCATCTAGCTTAGATTGTAGAACGGCCGGGGTGCTAAGCATATCCCAGTTTAGTTCACCTAACAGTATGAAATCTGAAGATAGATGGGGGCAATCAATTCAGATATGGTGTCCAGGGCACAGCTGGGGGCTGAGGGGGTTCTATAACTAGCGGCAACAGTGAGAGACTTATTTCTGGAAAGGTGGATTTTTAAAAGTAGAAGCTCGAACTGTTTGGGCTTAGACCTGGGATAGTATGACAGAACTCTGCAAGCTATCTCTGCAGTAGGATGCAACTCCACCCCCTTTGGCAGTTATATTTGATGGAAAATATTGTGGTTGGGGATGAAAATGTCTGAATTTTTGGTGCCTTCCCAAGCCAGGATTCAGACACGGCTTGGACATCAGGGTTGGCGGAGTGTGCTAAAGCAGTGAATACAATTAATTTAGGTAGGAGGCTTCTGATCTTAACATGCATGAAATCAAGGCTTTTAAGGTTACAGAAGATAACAAATGAGAGTGCCTGGGGAATAGGTGTAAAGCTGGGGGCAACAGGGCCTGGGTTAACCTTTACATCACCAGAGGAACAGAAGAGGAGTAGGATAAGTGTTTGACTGAAGGGTATACGAGCTTGTCGTCTAGTGCATTGGGAACAGAGAATAAAAGGAACAGATTTCTGGGAATGGTAGAATAGATTCAGGGCATAATGTACAGACAAGGGTATGGTAAGATGTGAGTACAGTGGGGGTAAACCTAGGCATTGAGTGATGATGAGAGAGCTTGCATCTCTGGAGACACCAGTTAAGCCAGGTGAGGTCTCCCCATGTGTGGGGTGTGTGACAAAAGAGCTATTTAAGGCATGTTGAGCTGGACTAGGGGCTCTACAGTGAAATAAGACAATAACTAACCGAAACAGCAGAAGATAAGGTATATTGACAATAGAGAGAGGTATGTGTAGTGGGGTGATCATAGGGTCCAATAGGTGAGTCAGGGAGCCGTTCGGTAGTTGCTACTATGCTAGGCAAGGGGGAGGCACCGAGTTCAGAAAGCTAGCAGGCCGGGGCTAGCATATGGGTCTTCGGCGACATCGCAACAGAAAAGACTGTTGAAACCACATCGGATGATTACATCGGCAGACCAGTTGTGATGGATCGGCGGGGCTCTGTGTCGACAATAAAGGGTCCATGCCAATTGGTAAAAGAGGTATTGTAGCCCACAAATTAGCCGGTATACCTCTTCGGCTAGCAGGGAGATGGGCCCAGCTCGAGGCTAGCTTAAGGCTAACTGGTGCTTGCTTGAGGACAGAGGCATTAGCCAGCAGTAGCTACTCAGTTGCAGCTAGCTAGCTGCAATGATCCGTTGTAATGGCCCAGAGCTTGCGGCAGGAATCCGGTGATGTGGTGGAGAAAAGCAGTCCGATATGCTCTGGGTTGATATCGCGCTGTGCAGACTGGCAGGTAATTGACCGAGCTAAAGCTGGCTGGTGTCTGAGCTAAAGGTGAAGACCGCTAGCCGTGGCTAACAGTGACTACCAGTTAGTAGCTAGTTAGCTGGCTAGCTTCTGATGGAGGTTCCATGTATAACGTATAGAAATTGCTTATCCGTACCACATTGGGTGAGGCGGGTTGCATGAAAGTATATTTAGATCGTAGGTGGAAAGTGAGAGTAAAAATATATATAGGGAAAAAAACGACAAAACTGACTATTTACATGGGACACGACGGGACAAAATGTCACGCATTGCCGCAGTTCCACTAACCCAGGGGTCGTAAAACTTTTCAGCTCGATACTCAAATTAGAAATTGACCATCCTCTCGTAACCCAAATAGTTATTTCCCCAAATACAGGGAAAAGTGAGAGATTGAACTCTGGGATTTCAGAAAAGTTTGTCTATCTTTGGAGATTCCTGGAAGCGTTGCCATTAGCAGTTCCAGGATCCATATTAGATGTCAAGGTCCATGGTAATTCATATTGTCACAACTTCCGCCGAAGCCGGTCCCTCTCCTTGTTCGGGCAGCGTTCGGCGGTCGATGTCACCGGCCTTCTAGCCACCTCTGATCCACTTGTCAGTGGAGAGTGCTCAGGGAGGTGTGTAGGGGTTTCCGTCGGTGCGACTACAGTGGAAGGTCCAGACCAGGTCTCCACCGTGCGCATCCCCTCAGAATATGCCGATTTGGCTCTCGCCTTCTGTAAGAATAAGGTGACTAAATTACCACCCCATCGACAGGGGGAGTGTGCGATACATCTCCTGGTAGACGCAGCACTTCCCAGGAGTCACGTGTATCCTCTGTCACAGAAGGAGACAGCAGCTATGGAAACATATGTTTCTGTAGCTAATAAGAGCTGTCCTGTAGCTAATAAGAGCTGTCCTGTAGTTAATAAAAGCTGTCCTGTAGCTAATAAGAGCTGTCTTGTAGTTAATAAGAGCTGTCCTGTAGTTAATAAGAGCTGTCCTGTAGTTAATAAGAGCTGTCCTGTAGCTAATAAGAGCTGTCCTGTAGTTAATAAGAGTTGTCCTGTAGCTAATAAGAGTCATCCTGTAGTTAATAAAAGCTGTCCTGTAGCTAATAAGAGCTGTCCTGTAGCTAATAAGAGCTGTCCTGTAGCGAATAAGAGCTGTCCTGTAGCTAATAAGAGCTGTCCTGTAGCTAATAAGAGCTGTCCTGTAGCTAATAAGAGCTGTCCTGTAGCTAATAAGAGCTGTCCTGTAGTTAATAAGAGTCGTCCTGTAGTTAATAAAAGCTTTCCTTTAGTTAATAAGAGATGTCTTGTAGTAAATAATTGCTTTCCTGTAGCATCAAGGCTGCCTGTGGACCAGCTATGTCTTCCACCTCTTTCTGCTAACTGAGACCTATTACTACAGTTAAAAAGACTAATCTGGATGAAATATCAAGGTGGAACAGTCAGTGGGATTTTACCCATCTAATCCAGTCTAGACTACAGATGCAGTCATTACAGTGAAAACACAGGCGTTTTAGTTAATTTACTTTTAAAGCAGTTCAATGACTGACAACAGCATGCAGCTGCAGAGGGCAAAGGTGGACGTGTGCGCGTGTGCTTGTGTGTGTGTGTTTGTGTGGGTGTGTGTGCGTGCATGTTTGTCTCTGACTTTGATTAGATACAGCTATTCATTGTTTTAGATTGATATGCATCAATCCATGTATGAGGTCAAATGTAATTTGTATTAAAAATGATACAAAAAAAAGTTTTCAATTACATGTTGTTGCTGTTATATGTTCCTACTGTTTCAAACTCCAAAAATGTAATCATCTAAGTTTCTGCTTAATGTGTGCTCATTGGGCTCTTGAGGAGGAACTATACCTAACAATCTGTATCATTCCATCTCTGGAGAAACCTGTCTGCATCTGATGGTTGACAATTCCCACATGTAAAGGGTGTTGATAGCAAAGTCAAACAGTGAGCCCACTCAGCACCTGAAAGTTCACGTTCAAAGTTTGACCTTTATTATGATCAGACTATGGAAATCCCCTCATACTGACAGATAAGCCTATAGTGACAGATAGGCCTCTCTCTCTGGTTTCCTGGAGGCTAAAAAGAAAGCTGTATCAAAACGAGAGTTGTGCCTAGTGGAAAGTTAAATCGTATCGCATCACAACTCATTCTGAAAAGCCTGCTGTAAAAGAACCGGGTGTGCAAATACAAGTCAGTCAGTTTCCTAATATAGACCTGCTGAATCTTATTCTGACACCACAGAGAGACAGAGAGACGGAGAGACGGAGAGAGAGAGAGAGAGAGAGAGAGACAGAGAGACAGAGAGACAGAGAGACAGAGAGAGAGAGAGAGAGAGAGAGAGAGAGAGAGAGAGAGAGAGACAGAGAGACAGAGAGAGAGAGAGAGAGAGAGAGAGACAGAGAATCTGAAGTCAAATGTTATATATCAATGAATTGGTGAGGGCACTAGAAAAGTCTGCAGCACACGGCCTCACCGTACTAGAATCTGAAGTCAAATGTCTACTGTTTGCTGATGATTTGGTGCTTCTGTCACCAACCAAAGAGGGCCTACTGCAGCACCTAGATCTTCTGCACAGATTCTGTCAGACCTGGGCCCTGACAGTAGATCTCAGTAAGACCAAAATAATGGTGTTCCAAAAAAGGTCCAGTTGCCAGGGCCACAAATACAAATTCCATCTAGACACTGTTGCTCTTGAGCACACAAAAAACTATACATACCTTGGCCTAAACATCAGCACCACAGGTGAAAGATCTGAGACAAGGCAAGAAGGGCATTATATGTTCTTTCGTGTCTTCCTAATTGCTAATTTAGCTGCCCCTGACACAAAGTTAAGCAAGAGAACTACACCCCTTCGACTAAACCTGTACTTTATCCCAAATATAAACTGTTGGGAAGAGAAAACCTCTCCCAGAGCTGAGAACCAAGTAGTGATCAGGTCAATCATCCGACCAACCTGGGACACTGTAAGAACAGATGTGCCAGAGTTTCAGACTCAGCACAGAATGGACACCCTTCCCCAACAGTAGGATCCAGGTGTACCAGATGTAAATTGGTGGCTATGGCTCCATGTAAAAATCAAAGCATTGGTTCAATTGCCAGACGATATAACTGTCCATAAATTGGGCATCCCTGCCTGATACCCCTTTGCACGAGGATGGGGCAACTCAAAACCACCCCCCACCATCACCATACATGAAGCCCCAGCAAATAGTAAACTCATCCAAGACAAAAGAACATCCACAAATCCAAAGGCTTTCATTGTTTTAAACAAGTACTGTTGGTCCACACGGTCAAAGGCTTCTCCTGATCCAAAGAAAGTAAACCCACATTTACATCAGACAGTTTACAAATGTCTAAAACATCTCTTATCAGAAACAAGTTGTCAACTATAGAGAGATCAGGTACACAGTAAGACTGGTCCTTGTGGACCAACAGCCTCAGATATTCTTTCAACCTGTTTGAGCGACATTTAGGTACAATTTTATATTCTGCACCCAGCAATGCAACAGGTCACCAATTTTTTAGAAGAGCCAAATCCCCTTTTTTTGGCAACAGTGAAAGCACAGCACGTTGACAGGATACAGGAAGAGAACCCTCATGAAAAGATTCATACACTACTTCATAAAAATCCCCCCTAATAGACCCCCAAAAGTGCTTATCGAACTCAGATGGTAAAGCATCGATGCCAGGGGCTCGGCCTGATGAGAGCTGCATAACTGCAGTGGACAGCTCCTGCAGAGTAATGTCAGAGTCCAGAGCAGCTCTCTGCTCAGGGCCCAATTGAGGAAGTCAACACCTGTCAACACCTGTAACAACACCTGTCGCAGAAAAGACATAACCTGTTTCAAAGCCGGGTGTTTGCAACCCAACGGGACAATCTTAATTGAACTTGCAAACTTCCCAAACTGCAATAAGTGTCACGCCCTGGCCTTAGTTATCTTTGTTTTCTTTATTATTTTAGTTAGGTCAGGGTGTGACATGGGGGATGTTTGTGTGTTTTTTGTCTAGTCTAGGGTGTGTGTATTGTCTAGGGGGTTTTGTAGAGTTAATGGGGTTGTGTTCAGTATAGGTGTTTATGTAAGTCTATGGTTGCCTGGATTGGTTCTCAATTAGAGACAGCTGTCTATCGTTGTCTCTGATTGAGAGCCATATTTAGGCAGCCATAGGCATTAGGTAGGTTGTGGGTAATTGTCTATGTCTTGACGTTAGTTGTGTGTATCTGCACTTTCTTTGATAGCGTCACGTTTGTTGTTTTGTCTAGTTTGTATTAGTGTTCGTTTCTTCTTCTATTAAAAAGAAGATGTATTTATACCACGCTGCGCCTTGGTCCTCTCTTTCACCTAACGACAATCGTGACAATAAGTCGCGCTCCAATAGCTCATTGGGAATAAACGGCGGTACATTCGAAATTGTTACCCTTGTTGCCGGAGAAAAAAGCGGGGTAACTTGAATAGACATACCTTTAAGCCATGCTCAACCATACAATCAACAAGACACTTCTCTTCAGGAAAACCACCACCGCTTTATTTATCCGCGACGTTTAAGCAACATTCTCATAGCCTACCTCCTCTCCTACGGCGACCAGAAACTCCTCCACAGTGACACTAGCTTCAGTAACGCACCTACAGCCGTGCCAAATGTGGGTCGCCATCTCCGCCAAACACAGGGCAATTTCGACAAGAAAAACAGTATACTTAATTCTACCACAACAAATAAATAAAATAAATAATCACCTTAATCATGCATAGAAGAAGGTAAACCACCTAGAATAGGAAACAAGATGGAAAATACAGGTGGTCTAATTCCAAGCATGTACCAACCACTCCCAGCATGCAGAGAGAGATAGATATATATATATAGAGATATTTTGGCCGTAGATGACAAGGGCCATTTATGCCATCAAAAGGAACATAAAATTTGACGTACCAATTAGAATCTGGTTTAAAATAATTGAATCAGTCATACAACCCATTTCTCTTTATGGTTATGAGGTCTGGGGTCCACTAACCAAACAAGCATTCACAAAATGGGACAAACACCAAATTGAGACTCCGCATGCAGATTTCTGCAAACATAGCCTCAGTATACAACGTAAAACACCAAATAATGCATGCAGAGCAAATATAGGCCGATACAAGCTAATTTTCAAAATCCAGAAAAGAGCTGTTAAAATCTACAACCACCTAAAGGGAAGTGATTCCCAAACCTTCCATAAGAAAGCCATCACCTACAGAGACATGAACCTGGAGAAGAGTCCCCCTAAGCAAGCTGGTCCTGGGGCTCTGTTCACAAACAGAAACAGACCCACAGAGCCCCAGGACAGCAACACAATTAGACCCAACCAAATCATGAGAAAAGAAAATAATAAATACTTGACGCAATGGAAATAATTATCAAAAAAACTGAGCAAAATAGAATGCTATTTGGCCCTAAACAGAGAGTACACAGTGGCAGAATACCACTATTACTCACCAAAACTTAAGGTAAGCTTTGACAATGTACAGACTCATTGAGCATAGATTAGCTATTGAGAAAGGCTGCCGTAGACAGACCTGGCTCTCAAAAGAAGACAGGCTATGTGCACACTGCCCACAAAATGAGGTGGAAACTGAGCTGCACTTCCTAGCATCCTGCCAAATGTATGACCATATTAGAGACACGAGACTCGTTTCAGGAAACTAGGCGAAAGTTGCACATCACAACTTCACAGGAGAGCCACTTGAACGTAAACGTTTTATAATTCTTTTTTCAGAAATGCCTTCTGGAACATGTGAACTTTCATGTGCCTTAATAAGAAAATTGTATGCCATCTGTAAATACAAATAAAATTGTTAAATTACGAGCCTAGGGCCTCCCGGGTGGCGCAGTGGTCTAGGGCACTGCAGCGCAGTGCTAGCTGCGCCACCAGAGTCTCTGGGTTCGCGCCCAGGCTCTGTCGCAGCCGGCCGCGACCGGGAGATCCGTGGGGGGACGCACAATTGGCATAGCGTCGTCCGGGTTAGGGAGGGTTTGGCCGGTAGGGATATCCTTGTCTCATCGCGCTCCAGCGACTCCTGTGGCGGGCCGGGCGCAGTGCGCGCTAACCAAGGGGGCCAGGTACACAGTGTTTCCTCCGACACATTGGTGCGGCTGTCTTCCGGGTTGGAGGCGCCCTGTGTTAAGAAGCAGTGCGGCTTGGTTAGGTTGTGCTTTGGAGGACGCATGGCTTTCGACCTTCGTCTCTCCCGAGCCTGTACGGGAGTTGTAGCGATGAGACAAGATAGTAATTACTAGCAATTGGATACTACGAAAATTGGGGAGAAAATGGGATAAAATGTAATAAAAAATAAAATAAAATAAAAAATTACGAGCCTAGTTGGTTTAGCCACCGAAAAAGACAGCGGCCGGACATGGCGAGAGATGAGTTTGGATTGGTATGCCATGTAGCTTCTGTCTATAATATGAGCTGGTCAGTATGTGTAGCTAATCCTTTCTAACGCTGCCGTTTTAACAATATCACATAGTAGAACTGCGGAAAGCAAAAGTGTTGCTCTCCGGTGGAATTAGAGTATGATAGCTGGAGATGGAGGAGATGGAGAACATTCTGGCATTTGATTGCAAATATGCAGAGGGAGTCAAAAAGAGAACACACAGAAGGCTGTTGTATAAAACAACTGTCTCCGGATGAAATCTTTAAACTAAGGGCAACCACAGCATACTTGACAGAGAGGAAGAAGCGTCCACCCATGTATACGGACGGGTAAGATAGTCTTTTTTTGGTCAGAAAGTTGTTTATTTCAAGTTAAAGCGTACTGTTAGCTGGCTGGCTCACTATCTAACGTTATTTGTTTGATCCATGTAGTAATATTATTTGTATGTCAGAGCAATTTTCATTGCTAGTTATAGCCTAATGTTAGCTGTCTATGAGGGGTGGCAGGTAGCCTAGTGGTTCGAATGTTGGGCCAGTAACCAAAAGGTTAGCTGGATCGAATCCCTGAGCTGACAAGGTAAAACAAACTGTTGCTCTGCCCCTGAACAAGGCAGTTAACCTTGTTAACTCTTAACCACTGTTCCCTTGTTAACCTTGTTAACCACTGTTCCCCGGTAGGCCGTTATTGTAAATAAGATTTTGTTCTTAATTGACTTACCTAGTTAAAATAAAACAATGAATGCAGGGTAGTAATATTATAAATTGGCAATATGGTTAGTTGTTTAGCTAGCTAGCTACATGTCTAAACAAAAGATTCCACTATGCAAGTAACCATTTCTATGGAATGTCACTGTGACAACTGTTGATAGAAGTTGCTGGTAAATTTGCTCTGGCTATCTACTCCGATTTCAGAGCACTCTTGTCCTAGTGTGCCGTAGTGCCGAATAACTGACGAAATTACGAATGTTCAACACCCGTTGAATATGGCCGGTGTCAGTAAACGTTGGCAAAAAAATGTAATCAAATTGTTGCCAGCAGCACAGTTACGGTCACCAACGCTCTGGATAACATAGAAACAGCCTAATCAGCTCCGCTAGGGTGAGTAAAATTGTAATTTGTGTCTGGAAGTAGCTAGCAAGCTAGCCAACGTTAGCCAGTTATCTTGGGTGCTTGACTGCTGTTAGGTCAGAACGCTCGGATCAACCCTACTCCTCGGCCAGAGTGTTCAGTTTGCTCTCTGAACGCTCCAAGACCAAAACGCTCTGAGTTTATGAACGCCCAGAGCACACTATGAGAGCAGTCTGGCACTCCAGATTGACTTTAGGAACACACCCGTAGTCTAAACCAGTCTTGAAATCTTTGGTTGTTTAGTACATGGCCTCACATGTGAATCCTTAAAGAGATGCTTGGGGCTAGGGTTTAAGAGGGTGTGAATGATGCTGAATGGGTGTAGTCATAGACAAGCTCTCCAGTAGGTATAGCAAAAACATTCAGGGACATTTTCTCAAAAGTGAGGTTACAAGTTTAGCAACTTTCAAAGCAGAATTACGTTCCTCAACTGCAGTGTTTGATATATCATTTTCTAGCTCTGAGTCTCTACTTTTATCCAATGTAAAAAACACAATTTGAAATTTTGCTACATAAGACCGAATTGAGCCGGCCGGCCACATATTTCCCTCAGATTACACAGACCAACAAAGATTTTGAAAATAAACCCAATTTTGATAACCTCCCTTATCTATTGGATGAAATACCATGGTGTGCCATCATATCGGCAAGATTTATGACTTGTTTCCACAAGAAAAGGGCAACCAGTGAAGAACAAACACCAATGTAAATACAACCCATATTTATGTTTATTTATTTTCCCTTTCGGACTTTAACTATTTGTACATAATATGACATTTGAAATGTCTTTATTCTTTTGGGCCTTTTGTGAGTGTAATGTTTACTGTACATTATTTTATTGTTTATTTCACTTTTATTTATTATCTATTTCACTTGCTTTGGCAATGTAAACATACAGTATGTTTCCCATGCCATTAAAGCCCTTCAATTCAATTGAATTGAATTGAATTGAAATTGGTTTAAGAGAGAGAGAGAGAGAGAGAGAGAGAGAGAGAGAGAGAGAGAGAGAGAGAGAGAGAGAGAGAGAGAGAGAGAGAGAGAGAGAGAGAGAGAGAGAGAGAGAGAGAGAGAGAGAGAGAGAGAGAGAGAGAGAGAGAGAGAGAGAGAGAGAGAGAGAGAGAGAGAGAGAGAGAGAGAGAGAGAGAGAGAGATTCCATCTATGTGAAGGGGTGAGGCTTTAGCCAAGGACTCCTGCCCTGTGTGTAACTGTGTGTACTGTACTCTATGTGGAAGCATGGCCTGCTCTATGTGAAGGAGAAGGGGTGAGGCTTTAGCCAAGGACTCCTGCACTGTGTGTAACTGTGTGTACTGTACTCTATGTGGAAGCATGGCCTGCTCTTACCAAATGAACAGCCAATCAACTTTCACCCACTTCCTAGCTCTCTGTAACTCTGCATACATGGCTGCCTCTCTGCAGAGTATGACCAGAAAGAGATTACAGAGGAAAGGGCAGACAGGGTCCTCCCTCTTCAACACCTACAAATCACACTGCAGGGTCCTGCTCAATAGTGCACACGGTAGCAAAACGTTTTGCAAAGGAACATCAAACCAGCCTTTCTTATTGTACAACTTCAGCTTGTCCCCTCCCTGTTTCAGTCCGTTTTATTTTGCCTGGTGCCTAGTGAACACGATCCAGCTACAGGCACGCTTTGATTGACATGGCCCCCCATCATGAGGCAAATATAGAGATAGCCTACCTGTATGTGTCTATGGGTTGTGTTGCTGTCAATCATTTGATGGAGCATATTGCAGCATATGCTTGACTAACATGGGCATCATAAACATGGTGTTTGTATGGGAAACACTATTGCACGTACTCCTGGGGTAAGGAATGTTTTTTGGATCATTACAATATGCTCCATCACATGATGAACATAAACACAAATCAGAGCCTTATACAACTCTACACACATTGTGATGTCATCTCAAGTCGTCATAAGTCTACTGAAAACACAACAAAGAGTTTGTTATTTTACCGACTTAAAGGTGTCACTGTGACACCAGCAAGTGGTGGGGTTCTAAAAATAGAACAAGAAGGCCATAGAGTCCTGTTATTAGAGACTGTGTTGTGGTACATGGCTGGATTACAGACCAGGGGTAAAGAGTTAGGTAAATCCAGTCAGAGGGGCTTTATGGGAGGTGACACACAGGGACATGTCTCAGTGAGTCGGCAGAAATACCAGAGCCATCAGAAGTCATCCTTGTTCCCACTGCGGCCCTCACAAACCACAGCCTGAACCGTAACCTGATCCAGAGGCATGGAAGGTCATTTCTATTTATCAGACTAGTGTTCACTTGCAGTGTGTGTCAAATTTTTTGG
>NC_074692.1:41759018-41826652 GCF_029448725.1 Salvelinus fontinalis
TGTGTGTGTGTGTGTGTGTGTGTGTGTGTGTGTGTGTGTGTGTGTGTGTGTGTGTGTGTGTGTGTGTGTGTGTGTAGCCTGAGACTTTGCGTCTCATTACCTCTCACTCAACAGGTGAGAGCACAGCTGCACACAAAGTATACATCTGTCGTAGGGGAGAGGAGAGGAGAGGATGATGGTAAGGGTGGGTTGGGGTGGGCAGAGGAGGGGAAGGGTAGGGTGGGCTGGGGAGGGGAGAGGTGGGGAGGGGAGGTAGTTAGGGAAGTTGAGAGGGGGAAGGATGGAGCACAAAACACAGCTGTCCCCTCAAAAACACACACACACACAGACAAACACACCAAGGCCAACCCTGATGTGCCTGTAAATAAGCAATGCCAAATCATCCCAATTTCTCCTTCTTTGTGGTTGATGGGTCACCATCAGCCCTCATGACCAGTTCAAAACTGTGTTAAATTGTCTTCAAAACCAGACAATACCTAGGTTTCCATCCAATTGGTGACAGATTTTCTTGTGAATATTCTAACATCTGCATAAATAAAATATGTGCAAAAAAACATGTGTTTTCAAAAAAAAGAAATCATCATCTACTATCTGTAATAGCAGTTAGATTAGCAAGAAGTTAAGCTTGCTGCCCATATAAGATATGTCTATGTCCTGGAAAGTTTGCTGTTACTTACAACCTCATTCTATTCACATTAATGCACGTTAGCAACAACCGTCCCGGGATAGGGACACCGATCCCGTAGATCCTTACTGATGGTTTTGTCACAAAAGCAATTGCCTGACAGTATATAGTGAATGTACCCACTCTGTTCTTGGTACGTGTGCTCTAGCCAACAGCTCACAGATACAGTGCGGGTATAGCCTACATGAGGAAATTGTTATGGCCAAAAGAGCAAGATTATTTTAAGTTGTCAAACAGCAGCCAAGCATCGATCATCATCATGTCACCAGAATAAAACCCTGAATATTTTTTGGAAAGGAGCATCACGCTCATCGCCGTGCACCTTCACCACCTTGTGAAGTTCATCATCATTTATTTCATCTGTAGCCTAATAAACTGCATACTTTCCTGAGTCTTAGTGGGAGTACCACACAACATATGATTGCGTGACTCCCAATTGACTTCAATGTAATGGTTATAGGTATAAATATTTGGGCATAGAAGTGTTTCCACCACCATTTCCCGCATAATTAATTTTATTGACACCAAAAAATCTCACCTAGCGTATTTTGTTTTGTCGACATTTGGAAAGTTTACTGACAAATGTGCTGTTTCCATCAGGCCTGTTGTGACATTTTCTATCCCACGTGTACTCTCATAAAAAGGTTGGATGGAAACCTGGTAACTGCCATCCATTTGGTCCATTTTCAGTACTGGAATAAATGACCGAGAGAGAATAATTGTCAAAATGCAATTATTATTATTATTGTGAGTAAATCTCAAAAGTCCCCGTTGAGGTTTACAGTCAATGGGCTTCTCTTCTGTGACCAATAAAGAGACAGATGAGACTTATAGTAAACTCCCACAGTGTAGTGTGTTAGAGTGGGGATTTCCTGCTATAGCATCCTGAGCTTCCCCCGCTGCATTAATAATAACTGGACACACACACATACACACACACATATACACACACATACACACACACATATACACATGCAGGACGCTGAGTTATTTCACACCATTTCACTTTCTCCCGGTATGCTGCTCTGATGGTGCCCACAGCGACTGAGTCACCAGCCTGCTGTCTCTGTCTGTCTGTGTATCTTTCTGTCCCTTTCTGTCCCTTTCTGTCCCTTTCTTTCTGTCTGTCTGTCTGTCTGTCTGTCTGTCTGTCTGTCTGTCTCTCTCTGTATGTCGCTGTCTCTCTCTGTCCCTGTCTCTCTCTGTATGTCGCTGTCTCTCTCTGTCCCTGTCTCTCTCTGTATGTCTCGGTCTCTCTCTGTCCCTGTCTCTCTCTGTATGTCTCGGTCTCTCTCTGTCGCTGTCTGTCTCTATCTCTGTCTCTCTCTGTATGTCTCGGTCTCTCTCTGTCGCTGTCTGTCTCTATCTCTGTCTCTCTCTATGTCTGTCCCTGTCTCTGTCTCTCTGTCTCTATCTGTCTTTATCCAAGTCCCTGTCTCACTCTCTCTGTCTCTATTCCCCTCTCTCTCGATCTCGCTCTCTCTCTGTCCCTGCCACTGTCTCTCTCTCTCTCTGTGTGTCTGTATCCCTGTCCCTCTCTCTGTCTCTGTCTATGTCTCTGTCTATGTTAACAGTTTTTAAGTTCCATATGGTATGGTACATACACCATTATTATACTGTGAGCTGTGAAAATGAGCTTCTCTTACAATATTAACATTTGGAATCTAAATCTCAATCTAATTACATGGACATTATGAAAATAATATTTTTCAAGCAGCTTTATTAATTTGCAGATAGTTGAAATAGTGAAAGTCCTTTACAGTAAATATTACTGTTCTTCTCCCACTCTCTAAGCCTAACCCTCTCTTAGCCCTCTCTGATTATGGAGGAGACTCTGAAGGCATTTGTATCTATCGCCTCAGATCAGACGTCAGCCCTAGGGATGAGGAGACATTCCAGAGATGCCATTCATTTACATTACATTTACATTTAAGTCATTTAGCAGACGCTCTTATCCAGAGCGACTTACAAATTGGTGCATTCACCTTATGACATCCAGTGGAACAGCCACTTTACAATAGTGCATCAGATCTTTTAAGGGGGGGGGGGGGGGGGGGGGGGCAGAAGGATTGCTTTATCCTAGGTATTCCTTGAAGAGGTGGGGTTTCAGGTGTCTCCGGAAGGTGGTGATTGACTCCGCTGTCCTGGCGTCGTGAGGGAGTTTGTTCCACCATTGGGGTGCCAGAGCAGCGAACAGTTTTGACTGGGCTGAGCGGGAACTGTACTTCCTCAGTGGTAGGGAGGCGAGCAGGCCAGAGGTGGATGAACGCAGTGCCCTTGTTTGGGTGTAGGGCCTGATCAGAGCCTGAAGGTACTGAGGTGCCGTTCCCCTCACAGCTCCGTAGGCAAGCACCATGGTCTTGTAGCGGATGCGAGCTTCAACTGGAAGCCAGTGGAGAGAGCGGAGGAGCGGGGTGACGTGAGAGAACTTGGGAAGGTTGAACACCAGACGGGCTGCGGCGTTCTGGATGAGTTGTAGGGGTTTAATGGCACAGGCAGGGAGCCCAGCCAGCAGCGAGTTGCAGTAATCCAGACGGGAGATGACAAGTGCCTGGATTAGGACCTGCGCCGCTTCCTGTGTGAGGCAGGGTCGTACTCTGCGGATGTTGTAGAGCATGAACCTACAGGAACGGGCCACCGCCTTGATGTTGGTGGAGAACGACAGGGTGTTGTCCAGGATCACGCCAAGGTTCTTAGCGCTCTGGGAGGAGGACACAATGGAGTTGTCAACCGTGATGGCGAGATCATGGAACGGACAGTCCTTCCCCGGGAGGAAGAGCAGCTCCGTCTTGCCGAGGTTCAGCTTGAGGTGGTGATCCGTCATCCACACTGATATATCCATTCACTTTAACACACACACGCACACGCACACGCACACGCACACGCACACGCACACGCACACGCACACGCACACACACACACACACACACACACACACACACACACACACACACACACACTATAAATCACAAGGACACACACACAACTCAGTATTAGGAAGGTGTTCCTAATGTTTGGTATACTCTGCATTTTGACATGGTGAGAGTGGTAATGACCAGGGGTGAAACTTTGGTTTTAGAAGTGATGGGGGACAAAACCTGTTAGGAGTTCTTGGGAAAAGTGTGAATTACTTTGCAAAAAACTTGGGTCTTTAATTTAACCATTCTCCTATTTGTTTAAAATCCTATGTTGTACTGCTAATGAGGTAAATATGAAAATAAAAGCTTATTTCATATGAAACGAATACCCCCACCTCCATGTCATGGTTTAAACCAGTGACAGTTGGCTCAGGTTCTTTCAATCGCATTCATCTCTCTACACCACCTGTCTCTTTTGCTCTCTGTCTGTCCTGTATCGACTGGGTCCAGCCAGCTGGCGAACTGGCAACATTGTATCGACTGGGTCCAGCCAGCTGGCGAACTGGCAACATTGTATCGACTGGGTCCAGCCAGCTGGCGAACTGGCAACATTGTATCGACTGGGTCCAGCCAGCTGGTGAACTGGCAACATTGTATCGACTGGGTCTAGCCAGCTGGCGAACTGGCAACATTGTATCGACTGGGTCCAGCCAGCTGGTGAACTGGCAACATTGTATCGACTGGGTCTAGCCAGCTGGCGAACTGGCAACATTGTATCGACTGGGTCCAGCCAGCTGGCGAACTGGCAACATTGTATCGACTGGGTCTAGCCAGCTGGTGAACTGGCAACATTGTATCGACTGGGTCCAGCCAGCTGGTGAACTGGCAACATTGTATCGACTGGGTCCAGCCAGCTGGTGAACTGGCAACATTGTATCGACTGGGTCTAGCCAGCTGGCGAACTGGCAACATTGTATTGACTGGGTCCAGCCAGCTGGTGAACTGGCAACATTGTATCGACTGGGTCTAGCCAGCTGGCGAACTGGCAACATTGTATCGACTGGGTCCAGCCAGCTGGTGAACTGGCAACATTGTATCGACTGGGTCTAGCCAGCTGGTGAACTGGCAACATTGTATCGACTGGGTCTAGCCAGCTGGCGAACTGGCAACATTGTATCGACTGGGTCCAGCCAGCTGGCGAACTGGCAACATTGTATCGACTGGGTCTAGCCAGCTGGTGAACTGGCAACATTGTATCGACTGGGTCTAGCCAGCTGGCGAACTGGCAACATTGTATCGACTGGGTCCAGCCAGCTGGCGAACTGGCAACATTGTATCGACTGGGTCCAGCCAGCTGGCGAACTTGCAACATTGTATCGACTGGGTCCAGCCAGCTGGCGAACTGGCAACATTGTATCGACTGGGTCCAGCCAGCTGGCGAACTGGCAACATTGTATCGACTGGGTCTAGCCAGCTGGCGAACTTGCAACATTGTATCGACTGGGTCTAGCCAGCTGGCGAACTGGCAACATTGTATCGACTGGGTCTAGCCAGCTGGCGAACTGGCAACATTGTATCGACTGGGTCTAGCCAGCTGGCGAACTTGCAACATTGTATCGACTGGGTCTAGCCAGCTGGCGAACTGGCAACATTGTATCGACTGGGTCTAGCCAGCTGGCGAACTTGCAACATTGTATCGACTGGGTCTAGCCAGTTGGCGAACTGGCAACATTGTATCGACTGGGTCTAGCCAGCTGGCGAACTGGCAACATTGTATCGACTGGGTCTAGCCAGCTGGCGAACTGGCAACATTGTATCGACTGGGTCCAGCCAGCTGGTGAACTGGCAACATTGTATCGACTGGGTCCAGCCAGCTGGTGAACTGGCAACATTGTATCGACTGGGTCTAGCCAGCTGGTGAACTGGCAACATTGTATCGACTGGGTCCAGCCAGCTGGGGAACTGGCAACATTGTATCGACTGGGTCTAGCCAGCTGGCGAACTGGCAACATTGTATCGACTGGGTCTAGCCAGCTGGCGAACTGGCAACATTGTATCGACTGGGTCTAGCCAGCTGGCGAACTGGCAACATTGTATCGACTGGGTCCAGCCAGCTGGCGAACTGGCAACATTGTATCGACTGGGTCTAGCCAGCTGGCGAACTGGCAACATTGTATCGACTGGGTCTAGCCAGCTGGCGAACTGGCAACATTGTATCGACTGGGTCTAGCCAGCTGGCGAACTTGCAACATTGTATCGACTGGGTCTAGCCAGCTGGCGAACTGGCAACATTGTATCGACTGGGTCTAGCCAGCTGGCGTACTTGCAACATTGTATCGACTGGGTCTAGCCAGCTGGCGAACTGGCAACATTGTATCGACTGGGTCTAGCCAGCTGGCGAACTGGCAACATTGTATCGACTGGGTCTAGCCAGCTGGCGTACTTGCAACATTGTATCGACAGGGTCTAGCCAGCTGGCGAACTTGCAACATTGTATCGACTGGGTCTAGCCAGCTGGCGAACTGGCAACATTGTATCGACTGGGTCTAGCCAGCTGGCGTACTTGCAACATTGTATCGACTGGGTCTAGCCAGCTGGCGAACTGGCAACATTGTATCGACTGGGTCTAGCCAGCTGGCGAACTGGCAACATTGTATCGACTGGGTCTAGCCAGCTGGCGAACTGGCAACATTGTATCGACTGGGTCTAGCCAGCTGGCGTACTTGCAACATTTTATCGACTGGGTCTAGCCAGCTGGCGAACTTGCAACATTGTATCGACTGGGTCTAGCCAGCTGGCGAACTGGCAACATTGTATCGACTGGGTCTAGCCAGCTGGCGAACTTGCAACATTGTATCGACTGGGTCTAGCCAGCTGGCGAACTGGCAACATTGTATCGACTGGGTCTAGCCAGCTGGCGAACTTGCAACATTGTATCGACTGGGTCTAGCCAGCTGGCGAACTTGCAACATTGTATCGACTGGGTCTAGCCAGCTGGCGAACTGGCAACATTGTATCGACTGGGTCTAGCCAGCTGGCGAACTTGTAACATTGTATCGACTGGGTCTAGCCAGCTGGCGAACTGGCAACATTGTATCGACAGGGTCTAGCCAGCTGGCGAACTTGCAACATTGTATCGACTGGGTCTAGCCAGCTGGCGAACTGGCAACATTGTATCGACTGGGTCTAGCCAGCTGGCGAACTTGCAACATTGTATCGACTGGGGCTAGCCAGCTGGCGAACTGGCAACATTGTATCGACTGGGTCTAGCCAGCTGGCGAACTTGCAACATTGTATCGACTGGGTCTAGCCAGCTGGCGAACTGGCAACATTGTATCGACTGGGTCTAGCCAGCTGGCGAACTTGCAACATTGTATCGACTGGGTCTAGCCAGCTGGCGAACTGGCAACATTGTATCGACTGGGTCTAGCCAGCTGGCGAACTGGCAACATTGTATCGACTGGGTCCAGCCAGCTGGCGAACTGGCAACATTGTATCGACTGGGTCCAGCCAGCTGGTGAACTGGCAACATTGTATCGACTGGGTCTAGCCAGCTGGTGAACTGGCAACACTGTATCGACTGGGTCCAGCCAGCTGGGGAACTGGCAACATTGTATCGACTGGGTCTAGCCAGCTGGCGAACTGGCAACATTGTATCGACTGGGTCTAGCCAGCTGGCGAACTGGCAACATTGTATCGACTGGGTCTAGCCAGCTGGCGAACTGGCAACATTGTATCGACTGGGTCCAGCCAGCTGGCGAACTGGCAACATTGTATCGACTGGGTCTAGCCAGCTGGCGAACTGGCAACATTGTATCGACTGGGTCTAGCCAGCTGGCGAACTTGCAACATTGTATCGACTGGGTCTAGCCAGCTGGCGAACTTGCAACATTGTATCGACTGGGTCTAGCCAGCTGGCGAACTTGCAACATTGTATCGACTGGGTCTAGCCAGCTGGCGAACTGGCAACATTGTATCGACTGGGTCTAGCCAGCTGGCGAACTGGCAACATTGTATCGACAGGGTCTAGCCAGCTGGCGAACTTGCAACATTGTATCGACTGGGTCTAGCCAGCTGGCGAACTGGCAACATTGTATCGACTGGGTCTAGCCAGCTGGCGAACTTGCAACATTGTATCGACTGGGGCTAGCCAGCTGGCGAACTGGCAACATTGTATCGACTGGGTCTAGCCAGCTGGCGAACTTGCAACATTGTATCGACTGGGTCTAGCCAGCTGGCGAACTGGCAACATTGTATCGACTGGGTCTAGCCAGCTGGCGAACTTGCAACATTGTATCGACTGGGTCCAGCCAGCTGGCGAACTGGCAACATTGTATCGACTGGGTCCAGCCAGCTGGCGAACTGGCAACATTGTATCGACTGGGTCTAGCCAGCTGGCGAACTTGCAACATTGTATCGACTGGGTCTAGCCAGCTGGCGAACTGGCAACATTGTATCGACTGGGTCTAGCCAGCTGGCGAACTGGCAACATTGTATCGACAGGGTCTAGCCAGCTGGCGAACTTGCAACATTGTATCGACTGGGTCTAGCCAGCTGGCGAACTGGCAACATTGTATCGACTGGGTCTAGCCAGCTGGTGAACTGGCAACACTGTATCGACTGGGTCCAGCCAGCTGGGGAACTGGCAACATTGTATCGACTGGGTCTAGCCAGCTGGCGAACTGGCAACATTGTATCGACTGGGTCTAGCCAGCTGGCGAACTGGCAACATTGTATCGACTGGGTCTAGCCAGCTGGCGAACTGGCAACATTGTATCGACTGGGTCCAGCCAGCTGGCGAACTGGCAACATTGTATCGACTGGGTCTAGCCAGCTGGCGAACTGGCAACATTGTATCGACTGGGTCTAGCCAGCTGGCGAACTTGCAACATTGTATCGACTGGGTCTAGCCAGCTGGCGAACTTGCAACATTGTATCGACTGGGTCTAGCCAGCTGGCGAACTTGCAACATTGTATCGACTGGGTCTAGCCAGCTGGCGAACTGGCAACATTGTATCGACTGGGTCTAGCCAGCTGGCGAACTGGCAACATTGTATCGACAGGGTCTAGCCAGCTGGCGAACTTGCAACATTGTATCGACTGGGTCTAGCCAGCTGGCGAACTGGCAACATTGTATCGACTGGGTCTAGCCAGCTGGCGAACTTGCAACATTGTATCGACTGGGGCTAGCCAGCTGGCGAACTGGCAACATTGTATCGACTGGGTCTAGCCAGCTGGCGAACTGGCAACATTGTATCGACTGGGTCCAGCCAGCTGGCGAACTGGCAACATTGTATCGACTGGGTCTAGCCAGCTGGCGAATTGGCAACATTGTATCGACTGGGTCTAGCCAGCTGGCGAACTTGCAACATTGTATCGACTGGGTCCAGCCAGCTGGCGAACTGGCAACATTGTATCGACTGGGTCCAGCCAGCTGGCGAACTGGCAACATTGTATCGACTGGGTCTAGCCAGCTGGCGAACTTGCAACATTGTATCGACTGGGTCTAGCCAGCTGGCGAACTGGCAACATTGTATCGACTGGGTCTAGCCAGCTGGCGAACTGGCAACATTGTATCGACAGGGTCTAGCCAGCTGGCGAACTTGCAACATTGTATCGACTGGGTCTAGCCAGCTGGCGAACTGGCAACATTGTATCGACTGGGTCTAGCCAGCTGGCGAACTTGCAACATTGTATCGACTGGGTCTAGCCAGCTGGCGAACTGGCAACATTGTATCGACTGGGTCTAGCCAGCTGGCGAACTTGCAACATTGTATCGACTGGGTCTAGCCAGCTGGCGAACTGGCAACATTGTATCGACTGGGTCTAGCCAGCTGGCGAACTTGCAACATTGTATCGACTGGGTCTAGCCAGCTGGCGAACTGGCAACATTGTATCGACTGGGTCTAGCCAGCTGGCGAACTGGCAACATTGTATCGACTGGGTCTAGCCAGCTGGCGAACTGGCAACATTGTATCGACAGGGTCTAGCCAGCTGGCGAACTTGCAACATTGTATCGACTGGGTCTAGCCAGCTGGCGAACTGGCAACATTGTATCGACTGGGTCTAGCCAGCTGGCGAACTTGCAACATTGTATCGACTGGGGCTAGCCAGCTGGCGAACTGGCAACATTGTATCGACTGGGTCTAGCCAGCTGGCGAACTTGCAACATTGTATCGACTGGGTCTAGCCAGCTGGCGAACTGGCAACATTGTATCGACTGGGTCTAGCCAGCTGGCGAACTTGCAACATTGTATCGACTGGGTCTAGCCAGCTGGCGAACTGGCAACATTGTATCGACTGGGTCCAGCCAGCTGGTGAACTGGCAACATTGTATCGACTGGGTCTAGCCAGCTGGTGAACTGGCAACACTGTATCGACTGGGTCCAGCCAGCTGGGGAACTGGCAACATTGTATCGACTGGGTCTAGCCAGCTGGCGAACTGGCAACATTGTATCGACTGGGTCTAGCCAGCTGGCGAACTGGCAACATTGTATCGACTGGGTCTAGCCAGCTGGCGAACTGGCAACATTGTATCGACTGGGTCCAGCCAGCTGGCGAACTGGCAACATTGTATCGACTGGGTCTAGCCAGCTGGCGAACTGGCAACATTGTATCGACTGGGTCTAGCCAGCTGGCGAACTGGCAACATTGTATCGACTGGGTCTAGCCAGCTGGCGAACTTGCAACATTGTATCGACTGGGTCTAGCCAGCTGGCGAACTGGCAACATTGTATCGACTGGGTCCAGCCAGCTGGCGAACTGGCAACATTGTATCGACTGGGTCTAGCCAGCTGGCGAACTTGCAACATTGTATCGACTGGGTCTAGCCAGCTGGCGAACTGGCAACATTGTATCGACTGGGTCTAGCCAGCTGGCGAACTGGCAACATTGTATCGACAGGGTCTAGCCAGCTGGCGAACTTGCAACATTGTATCGACTGGGTCTAGCCAGCTGGCGAACTGGCAACATTGTATCGACTGGGTCTAGCCAGCTGGCGAACTTGCAACATTGTATCGACTGGGTCTAGCCAGCTGGCGAACTGGCAACATTGTATCGACTGGGTCTAGCCAGCTGGCGAACTTGCAACATTGTATCGACTGGGTCTAGCCAGCTGGCGAACTGGCAACATTGTATCGACTGGGTCTAGCCAGCTGGCGAACTTGCAACATTGTATCGACTGGGTCTAGCCAGCTGGCGAACTGGCAACATTGTATCGACTGGGTCTAGCCAGCTGGCGAACTGGCAACATTGTATCGAATGGGTCTAGCCAGCTGGCGAACTGGCAACATTGTATCGACAGGGTCTAGCCAGCTGGCGAACTTGCAACATTGTATCGACTGGGTCTAGCCAGCTGGCGAACTGGCAACATTGTATCGACTGGGTCTAGCCAGCTGGCGAACTTGCAACATTGTATCGACTGGGGCTAGCCAGCTGGCGAACTGGCAACATTGTATCGACTGGGTCTAGCCAGCTGGCGAACTTGCAACATTGTATCGACTGGGTCTAGCCAGCTGGCGAACTGGCAACATTGTATCGACTGGGTCTAGCCAGCTGGCGAACTTGCAACATTGTATCGACTGGGTCTAGCCAGCTGGCGAACTGGCAACATTGTATCGACTGGGTCTAGCCAGCTGGCGAACTGGCAACATTGTATCGACTGGGTCCAGCCAGCTGGCGAACTGGCAACATTGTATCGACTGGATCCAGCCAGCTGGTGAACTGGCAACATTGTATCGACTGGGTCTAGCCAGCTGGTGAACTGGCAACACTGTATCGACTGGGTCCAGCCTGCTGGGGAACTGGCAACATTGTATCGACTGGGTCTAGCCAGCTGGCGAACTGGCAACATTGTATCGACTGGGTCTAGCCAGCTGGCGAACTGGCAACATTGTATCGACTGGGTCTAGCCAGCTGGCGAACTGGCAACATTGTATCGACTGGGTCCAGCCAGCTGGCGAACTGGCAACATTGTATCGACTGGGTCTAGCCAGCTGGCGAACTGGCAACATTGTATCGACTGGGTCTAGCCAGCTGGCGAACTGGCAACATTGTATCGACTGGGTCCAGCCAGCTGGCGAACTGGCAACATTGTATCGACTGGGTCTAGCCAGCTGGCGAACTTGCAACATTGTATCGACTGGGTCTAGCCAGCTGGCGAACTGGCAACATTGTATCGACTGGGTCTAGCCAGCTGGCGAACTGGCAACATTGTATCGACAGGGTCTAGCCAGCTGGCGAACTTGCAACATTGTATCGACTGGGTCTAGCCAGCTGGCGAACTGGCAACATTGTATCGACTGGGTCTAGCCAGCTGGCGAACTTGCAACATTGTATCGACTGGGTCTAGCCAGCTGGCGAACTGGCAACATTGTATCGACTGGGTCTAGCCAGCTGGCGAACTTGCAACATTGTATCGACTGGGTCTAGCCAGCTGGCGAACTGGCAACATTGTATCGACTGGGTCTAGCCAGCTGGCGAACTTGCAACATTGTATCGACTGGGTCTAGCCAGCTGGCGAACTGGCAACATTGTATCGACTGGGTCTAGCCAGCTGGCGAACTGGCAACATTGTATCGACTGGGTCTAGCCAGCTGGCGAACTGGCAACATTGTATCGACTGGGTCTAGCCAGCTGGCGAACTTGCAACATTGTATCGACTGGGGCTAGCCAGCTGGCGAACTGGCAACATTGTATCGACTGGGTCTAGCCAGCTGGCGAACTTGCAACATTGTATCGACTGGGTCTAGCCAGCTGGCGAACTGGCAACATTGTATCGACTGGGTCTAGCCAGCTGGCGAACTTGCAACATTGTATCGACTGGGTCTAGCCAGCTGGCGAACTGGCAACATTGTATCGACTGGGTCTAGCCAGCTGGCGAACTGGCAACATTGTATCGACTGGGTCCAGCCAGCTGGCGAACTGGCAACATTGTATCGACTGGATCCAGCCAGCTGGTGAACTGGCAACATTGTATCGACTGGGTCTAGCCAGCTGGTGAACTGGCAACACTGTATCGACTGGGTCCAGCCTGCTGGGGAACTGGCAACATTGTATCGACTGGGTCTAGCCAGCTGGCGAACTGGCAACATTGTATCGACTGGGTCTAGCCAGCTGGCGAACTGGCAACATTTTATCGACTGGGTCTAGCCAGCTGGCGAACTGGCAACATTGTATCGACTGGGTCCAGCCAGCTGGCGAACTGGCAACATTGTATCGACTGGGTCTAGCCAGCTGGCGAACTGGCAACATTGTATCGACTGGGTCTAGCCAGCTGGCGAACTGGCAACATTGTATCGACTGGGTCTAGCCAGCTGGCGAACTTGCAACATTTTATCGACTGGGTCTAGCCAGCTGGCGAACTTGCAACATTGTATCGACTGGGTCTAGCCAGCTGGCGAACTGGCAACATTGTATCGACTGGGTCTAGCCAGCTGGCGAACTTGCAACATTGTATCGACTGGGTCTAGCCAGCTGGCGAACTGGCAACATTGTATCGACTGGGTCTAGCCAGCTGGCGAACTTGCAACATTGTATCGACTGGGTCTAGCCAGCTGGCGAACTGGCAACATTGTATCGACTGGGTCTAGCCAGCTGGCGAACTTGCAACATTGTATCGACTGGGTCTAGCCAGCTGGCGAACTGGCAACATTGTATCGACTGGGTCTAGCCAGCTGGCGAACTTGCAACATTGTATCGACTGGGTCTAGCCAGCTGGCGAACTGGCAACATTGTATCGACTGGGTCTAGCCAGCTGGCGAACTGGCAACATTGTATCGACTGGTTCCAGCCAGCTGGTGAACTGGCAACATTGTATCGACTGGGTCCAGCCAGCTGGTGAACTGGCAACATTGTATCGACTGGGTCTAGCCAGCTGGCGAACTGGCAACATTGTATCGACTGGGTCTAGCCAGCTGGCGAACTGGCAACATTGTATCGACTGGGTCTAGCCAGCTGGCGAACTGGCAACATTGTATCGACTGGGTCTAGCCAGCTGGCGAACTGGCAGCATTGTATCGACTGTGTCCAGCCAGCTGGCGAACTGGCAACATTGTATCGACTAGGTCTAGCCAGCTGGCGAACTGGCAACATTGTATAGACTGGGTCTAGCCAGCTGGCGAACTTGCAACATTGTATCGACTGGGTCTAGCCAGCTGGCGAACTGGCAACATTGTATCGACTGGGTCTAGCCAGCTGGCGAACTGGCAACATTGTATCGACTGGGTCTAGCCAGCTGGCGAACTGGCAACATTGTATCGACAGGGTCTAGCCAGCTGGCGAACTTGCAACATTGTATCGACTGGGTCTAGCCAGCTGGCGAACTGGCAACATTGTATCGACTGGGTCTAGCCAGCTGGCGAACTTGCAACATTGTATCGACTGGGGCTAGCCAGCTGGCGAACTGGCAACATTGTATCGACTGGGTCTAGCCAGCTGGCGAACTTGCAACATTGTATCGACTGGGTCTAACCAGCTGGCGAACTGGCAACATTGTATCGACTGGGTCTAGCCAGCTGGCGAACTTGCAACATTGTATCGACTGGGTCTAGCCAGCTGGCGAACTGGCAACATTGTATCGACTGGGTCTAGCCAATTGGCGAACTGGCAACATTGTATCGACTGGGTCCAGCCAGCTGGCGAACTGGCAACATTGTATCGACTGGATCCAGCCAGCTGGTGAACTGGCAACATTGTATCGACTGGGTCTAGCCAGCTGGTGAACTGGCAACACTGTATCGACTGGGTCCAGCCAGCTGGGGAACTGGCAACATTGTATCGACTGGGTCTAGCCAGCTGGCGAACTGGCAACATTGTATCGACTGGGTCTAGCCAGCTGGCGAACTGGCAACATTGTATCGACTGGGTCTAGCCAGCTGGCGAACTGGCAACATTGTATCGACTGGGTCCAGCCAGCTGGCGAACTGGCAACATTGTATCGACTGGGTCTAGCCAGCTGGCGAACTGGCAACATTGTATCGACTGGGTCTAGCCAGCTGGCGAACTTGCAACATTGTATCGACTGGGTCTAGCCAGCTGGCGAACTGGCAACATTGTATCGACTGGGTCTAGCCAGCTGGCGAACTGGCAACATTGTATCGACTGGTTCCAGCCAGCTGGTGAACTGGCAACATTGTATCGACTGGGTCCAGCCAGCTGGTGAACTGGCAACATTGTATCGACTGGGTCTAGCCAGCTGGCGAACTGGCAACATTGTATCGACTGGGTCTAGCCAGCTGGCGAACTGGCAACATTGTATCGACTGGGTCTAGCCAGCTGGCGAACTGGCAACATTGTATCGACTGGGTCTAGCCAGCTGGCGAACTGGCAGCATTGTATCGACTGTGTCCAGCCAGCTGGCGAACTGGCAACATTGTATCGACTAGGTCTAGCCAGCTGGCGAACTGGCAACATTGTATAGACTGGGTCTAGCCAGCTGGCGAACTTGCAACATTGTATCGACTGGGTCTAGCCAGCTGGCGAACTGGCAACATTGTATCGACTGGGTCTAGCCAGCTGGCGAACTTGCAACATTGTATCGACTGGGTCTAGCCAGCTGGCGAACTGGCAACATTGTATCGACTGGGTCTAGCCAGCTGGCGAACTTGCAACATTGTATCGACTGGGTCTAGCCAGCTGGCGAACTGGCAACATTGTATCGACTGGGTCTAGCCAGCTGGCGAACTTGCAACATTGTATCGACTGGGTCTAGCCAGCTGGCGAACTGGCAACATTGTATCGACTGGGTCTAGCCAGCTGGCGAACTTGCAACATTGTATCGACTGGGTCTAGCCAGCTGGCGAACTTGCAACATTGTATCGACTGGGTCTAGCCAGCTGGCGAACTGGCAACATTGTATCGACTGGGTCTAGCCAGCTGGCGAACTTGCAACATTGTATCGACTGGGTCTAGCCAGCTGGCGAACTTGCAACATTGTATCGACTGGGTCTAGCCAGCTGGCGAACTGGCAACATTGTATCGACTGGGTCTAGCCAGCTGGCGAACTGGCAACATTGTATCGACTGGGTCTAGCCAGCTGGCGAACTTGCAACATTGTATCGACTGGGTCTAGCCAGCTGGCGAACTTGCAACATTGTATCGACTGGGTCTAGCCAGCTGGCGAACTTGCAACATTGTATCGACTGGGTCTAGCCAGCTGGCGAACTTGCAACATTGTATCGACTGGGTCTAGCCAGCTGGCGAACTTGCAACATTGTATCGACTGGGTCTAGCCAGCTGGCGAACTTGCAACATTGTATCGACTGGGTCTAGCCAGCTGGCGAACTTGCAACATTGTATCGACTGGGTCTAGCCAGCTGGCGAACTTGCAACATTGTATCGACTGGGTCTAGCCAGCTGGCGAACTGGCAACATTGTATCGACTGGGTCTAGCCAGCTGGCGAACTTGCAACATTGTATCGACTGGGTCTAGCCAGCTGGCGAACTGGCAACATTGTATCGACTGGGTCTAGCCAGCTGGCGAACTGGCAACATTGTATCGACTGGGTCTAGCCAGCTGGCGAACTTGCAACATTGTATCGACTGGGTCTAGCCAGCTGGCGAACTTGCAACATTGTATCGACTGGGTCTAGCCAGCTGGCGAACTTGCAACATTGTATCGACTGGGTCTAGCCAGCTGGCGAACTTGCAACATTTTATCGACTGGGTCTAGCCAGCTGGCGAACTTGCAACATTGTATCGACTGGGTCTAGCCAGCTGGCGAACTTGCAACATTGTATCGACTGGGTCTAGCCAGCTGGCGAACTGGCAACATTGTATCGACTGGGTCTAGCCAGCTGGCGAACTTGCAACATTGTATCGACTGGGTCTAGCCAGCTGGCGAACTTGCAACATTGTATCGACTTGGTCTAGCCAGCTGGCGAACTTGCAACATTGTATCGACTGGGTCTAGCCAGCTGGCGAACTGGCAACATTGTATCGACTGGGTCTAGCCAGCTGGCGAACTTGCAACATTGTATCGACTGGGTCTAGCCAGCTGGCGAACTGGCAACATTGTATCCACTGGGTCTAGCCAGCTGGCGAACTGGCAACATTGTATCGACTGGGTCTAGCCAGCTGGCGAACTGGCAACATTGTATCGACTGGGTCTAGCCAGCTGGCGAACTTGCAACATTGTATCGACTGGGTCTAGCCAGCTGGCGAACTTGCAACATTGTATCGACTGGGTCTAGCCAGCTGGCGAACTTGCAACATTGTATCGACTGGGTCTAGCCAGCTGGCGAACTTGCAACATTGTATCGACTGGGTCTAGCCAGCTGGCGAACTGGCAACATTGTATCGACTGGGTCTAGCCAGTTGGCGAACTTGCAACATTGTATCGACTGGGTCTAGCCAGCTGGCGAACTTGCAACATTGTATCGACTGGGTCTAGCCAGCTGGCGAACTTGCAACATTGTATCGACTGGGTCTAGCCAGCTGGCGAACTGGCAACATTGTATCGACTGGGTCTAGCCAGCTGGCGAACTTGCAACATTGTATCGACTGGGTCTAGCCAGCTGGCGAACTGGCAACATTGTATCGACTGGGTCTAGCCAGCTGGCGAACTTGCAACATTGTATCGACTGGGTCTAGCCAGCTGGCGAACTGGCAACATTGTATCGACTGGGTCCAGCCAGCTGGCGAACTTGCAACATTGTATCGACTGGGTCTAGCCAGCTGGCGAACTTGCAACATTGTATCGACTGGGTCTAGCCAGCTGGCGAACTGGCAACATTGTATCGACTGGGTCTAGCCAGCTGGCGAACTTGCAACATTGTATCGACTGGGTCCAGCCAGCTGGCGAACTTGCAACATTGTATCGACTGGGTCCAGCCAGCTAGTGAACTGGCAACATTGTATTAACTGGGTCCAGCCAGGAAGTGAACTTCCAACATTGTATTAACTGGGTCCAGCCAGCTTGTGAACTTCCAACATTGTATTAACTGGGTCCAGCCAGCTAGTGAACTGGCAACATTGTATTAACTGGGTCCAGCCAGGAAGTGAACTTCCAACATTGTATTAACTGGGTCCAGCCAGCTAGTGAACTGGCAACATTGTATTAACTGGGTCCAGCCAGGAAGTGAACTTCCAACATTGTATTAACTGGGTCCAGCCAGCTTGTGAACTTCCAACATTGTATTAACTGGGTCCAGCCAGCTAGTGAACTGGCAACATTGTATTAACTGGGTCCAGCCAGGAAGTGAACTTCCAACATTGTATTAACTGGGTCCAGCCAGGAAGTGAACTTCCAACATTGTATTAACTGGGTCCAGCCAGCTAGTGAACTTGCAGCATTGTATTAAATGGGTCCAGCCAGGTAGTGAACTTGTAACATTGTATTAACTGGGTCCAGCCAGGTAGTGAACTTGTAACATTGTATTAAATGGGTCCATCCAGGTAGTGAACTTGTAACATTGTATTAAATGGGTCCAGCCAGGTAGTGAACTTGTAACATTGTATCAACTGGGTCCAGCCAGGAAGTGAACTTGTAACATTGTATTAAATGGGTCCAGCCAGGTAGTGAACTTGTAACATTGTATCAACTGGGTCTTCACAGTTTCCTGATCCGTTGAACTCAGGACAGACACAGCTGTGTTTGCTTACTGTATTACAGCCCTTTTCAGTTGTCCTGACTTTTCCTTTTACAAAAAGGTCCATTTGTCAACATCAAGCATAAATTCATTCAGGCTACAAGAGGGTAGGCCGAATGACAGTTGCCAAATGTAATTACACATTTTGGTGTTTTATAACCGATTTCTCTTTCCATTCATTTCAAATGGCGGGTGCACAGAGCACTGTTTGGATGCTGGAATGAATTTTGAGTGGACCAACATGCACAGGTAGCCTCCTTTTAGAAGTGATTTGTTTGACAATCAGATGAAAACATCATGACTGGTTGTGTTCATGCCACATTAAAATACATAACGTTAAAAAACATTACGTTAATGAGGGAGATATGAGTCTCCAGCTTCAGTGATTTTTGCAATTCGTTCCAGTCATTGGCAGCAGAGAACTGGAAGGAAAGGCGGCCAACGGAGGTGTTGGATTTGGGGGTGACCAGTGAAATATACCTGCTGGAGCACGTGCTGCGGGTGGGTGTTGCTATGGTGACCAGTGAACTGAGATAAGGCGGGGCTTTACCAAGCAAAGACTTGTTTGGCGACAAATATGTAACGAGGCCCAGCTAATGAGAGCATACAGGTAGCAGTGGTGGGTAGTATGTGGGGCTTTGGTGACAAAATTGATGGCACTGTGATAGACGCATCCAATTTGCTGAGTAGAGTGTTGGAGGCTATTTTGTAAATTACATCACCGAAGTCAAGGATCGGCAGGATAGTCAGTTTTACGAGGGTATGTTTGGCAGCATGAGTGAAGATTGCTTTGTTGCAAAATAGAAAGCCAATTCTAGATTTAATTTTGGATTGGAGATGCTTAATGTGAGTCTGGAAGGAGAGTTTACAGTGTAACCAGACACCTAGGTATTTGTAGTTGTCCACATATTCTAAGTCAGAACCGTCCAGAGTAGTGATGCTTATGGGTGGGCAGGTGCGGGCAGCGATCAGTTAAAGAGCATGCATTTAGATTTACTTGCAGTTAAGAGCAGTTGAAGGCCACGGAAGGAGAGTTGTATGGAATTGAAGCCCGTCTGGAGGTTAGTTAACCTCTACTCAATAGGGGGTGCTGTTTGCACTTTGTAATAATTTCATTCCCAAATTAAGCTGCCTCGTACTCAATTCTTGCTCGTACAATATGCATATTATTATTACTATTGGATAGAAAACACTCTCTAGTTTCTAAAACCGTTTGAATTATATCTGTGAGTAAAACAGAACTCGAGTTGGAGCCTTTTTCCTATGTGGATGTGAGAATGCTGAATTCTGCAAGCTGTTCCCAGGTCAGTTTATTAATTTGCCTGTCTTTTATTGGTTGAGATGCACTGCATACGCCTTCCCCTGGATGTCAGCGAATAGTGAGATTTGAAATGGAGTCTCTAGGCCAGGGGTGTCAAACATACGGCCCGCGGGCCGGAACCGGCCCCCAAGGAGGTTCGATCAGGCCCGCAGGATAATTTGAAAGTGGAAAAAATGCATAAAAGACATGGAATTAATATTTTTAATTCGCTGCAATTCATGGATTATCCGCTAAGGGGCGCACTCTTTCCATCAGAGTAGAAGACAAGCCGCATCACTGAGACAGACTGAAAACAGCAGACGGTATCAATGCGCCATCTGCTGCTTGTTACGACGTTGTTAATACCTTGGTCTCTACCTCTCCGCTACACCCTCATTAGCCAAAATGTCGTTATCCAAACGGAGAAAAGTAGATAAGGAGTGTAGAATTTTCAAAGAAAAATGGACCACGTCCTATTTATTTACAGAGATGCACGGAAAACCTTCGTGCTTGGTGTGTTTGCAACAAGTTTCGGTATTGAAGGAATATAATATTCGACGCCACTACGAGACTCATCACAGCGAAAAATATGACGGCTTGCAAGGACAACTGAGAAGAGATAAGATTAACGAATTGCTGGCGGGTCTGAGGAAACAGCAGTCAACTTTCATCCAGAGCCGAGAAGTCAGTGAAGCAGCGGTAAAAGCCAGCTACCTAATTAGCGAAATAGCATTAGCATCGAAGCCGTATTCCGACGGTGACTTTGTTAAACGATGCATGATGAAGGCGGCTGAACTTGTATGTCCCGAGAAGCGACAAGCTTTTGCCAATATTAGCCTGACGAGGAATACTATAGCAGAGAGGATTTCGGAACTATCGGCAGATTTAGACAGTCAATTGAAACAGAGAGTCAAGTCATTTATTGCATTTTCCGTGGCAATTGACGAGAGCACTGACATCACAGACGTGGCCCAACTGGCCATATTTATTCGAGGAGTTGATGAGACATTGACTGTTACTGAAGAGTTTCTTGAGTTGGTGCCAATGATGGACACCACAACAGCCGAGGACATTTTCGGCTCTGTCGTTGCTGCATTGGACAGAGTTGGAGTGGACTGGTCCCGCGCTGTCAGCCTGGCTACAGACGGCGCGCCATCCATGGTCGGAAAGAAAGCAGGTGTCGCGACAAAGTTCAAAGACAAAGTACAAGCCCTTAATGGAGGAGATCGTTTCTGGACATTTCACTGTATTTTGCACCAGGAGGCATTGTGTTGCAAGTCGCTGAAAATGGACCACGTCATGGAGGTGGTTGTTCGCACTGTAAATTTCATCCGGTCCAGAGGTCTGAACCATCGTCAGTTTGACAAACTTCTCAGCGACAGCAACATTACCCACAGCCTGCCATACCACGCTGAAGTGAGATGGTTAAGCCGAGGCGCTGTGCTGAGGCATTTCTTTGATCTACGAGAGGAAATCGGACAGTTCATGGAGAAAAAAGGAAAACCGGTGTTGGAATTAAAATCTCAGGAATGGCTACGGGACCTTGTATTCTTGGTTGATATTACTGAACACTTGAACAATCTGAACAAAATGTTGCAAGGCCGCAAAAAAGTTGTCACACAGTTTTCTGACAACATACATGCATTTAAGTTGAAGCTGACTTTGTGGGAGATGCAACTGGCAAATGGCAACCCTGCTCATTTCCCCTGTCTGAGAGATGTGTGTGTGACCAGACCTGATGCGGACATGAAACGGTACAAAGACAAAATTGCAGGACTACTGCGGGAGTTTGAGAAACGTTTTCAGGTATTTGGTGAACTTGAGACAGAATTTTCAGTTTTTCGCTCACCTTTCACAGTTAAAGCTTCTGATCTGCCGGTCGAAATTCAGCTAGAGATAATTGATTTGCAGTGTGATGCAGATTTGAAGGGCAAATTTGCCTCTGTAGGTCTGGACAGATTTTATCAGTATCTACTACCAGGGTACCCCAAATTAACAGCCCTGGCTGCTAAAATTTTGTGCATGTTTGGGACAACCTACCTTTGTGAACAAATTTTCTCAGTGATGAATATCAATAAAACAAAAATGCGTTCAAGGCTCACAAACAAGCACTTAAATGACATTCTGAAAGTGACAGCTAGTCAGGACATGACACCTGGTGTTGATGCACTTGTACAGGCCAAAAGATGCCAAGTTTCAGGAACAAATACAAGTCCAGACTAGACTAACACCTTTAAAATGCTGCCTTAGATACTGTTTGCATTGAAAGAATACAGCTCTGTGAAGATGAATCCTTACTGTGGTGATTTAAAAAATGTGCACTTTAATGTTAGTCAGCAGCTTCAAAACAAAAGTTGTGTGATGGAATTCTACTGTTCATACAACTCCATAAATTTTCAGTATGTATTGTATGTGTATGTATGTTTCATGTATGAAGTTGACAGATTTACAGGACAGGCGAACACTTTCTTCATTACACATTTAAAATCACTCTCCTTAGTTTGTAAGGTGTACGCAGGGATTACATTTAGATTTTATATGCGTATGTGTAAGTGGTTTAAAAATTCCTTTCTTTAAAAGTCTCATTTAATCTTAAAGTGCATTACTATATTTTTCAGTACCAATTAAAGTTTTGTGCCTTTGTACAATCAGTGGGATCAGTTGCAATGCATATTTGTGAATGATAAAAGTAAATTGCACATTTGTCTAAGGAAATATGGGGTGTTTCATGAAATGTTTTGTAAAAGGATAGTTCATTAAATTTCAATATTTTCCTAATGTTCTTGTGCTTCTTTACACCAAAACAAAGGAAAGACATGATATTTTGGTTATTTATAGCAGAGTATGGTATAATTTTAATGGTCCGGCCCACTTGACATCTCCCTAGGCCGTATGTGGCCCACGATGCGAAATGAGTTTGACACCCCTGCTCTAGGCAGATCAGAAGGCCTATAAATAGGCTGGCAACGTGGTGTACCCTCTTTCCCCTTTTCGCCATGACGCAGGAAGGACCTTGGCATGTCGTACTAGAAAGCTCCGGTTATAGCTCTTAGATATATCCGGCTCTGTTTTTATTCGATATAGATGTTAAAGACATCATAATGTTGTTATTTTAAACCGAGTTATATCAGTTTATGTCAGTATATTGCGATTTCCGGGTATTTATTTGTGTTGCGTTCTAGGGAGTTGGGCACGTCTGGCCCACATGGCTAATGTTTACTGCTAATTGCAACGTTGAAGACTACATTCTACAACCGAGCAACGATTCTTTTGGACAAAGGACAACTTTCCCAAGATTCTGATGGAAGCACATCAAAAAGTAAGAACTATTTATGCTGTTAATTCGTTGTTCTGTTGAAAAATGTAAAATGCATAATCCGCCATTAACTTCTTGCGAATATAGGGGGTGCTGTTTTGCATTAGCATAATTTGCTCTACAGATTAAACTGCCTAGTACTCAATTCTTGCTCGTACAATATGCATATTATTATTATTATTGGATAGAAAACACTCTCTAGTTTCTATAGCCGTTGGAATTTTGTCTCTGAGTGAAACAGAACTCCTTCTACAGCACTTTTCATGAGAGGGAGTCAGATTTCAGACATCTTGGCCCCTGATCTGGGGTCGGTTTAAAGGTCCCTGTAAATGCTATGCAGAAACAGACACTGCTTACGTCTTCCCCTGGGTGCCAGTACATGGTGACGCTTTGAATGGAGTCGATTGCGCAATCAGGGGCTGTATAAAACAGCAAATACCGGAAGTAGCTTCCCTTTGCTGCCTGCGCCTGACGCACGAAGGACGTCGGACTCGCCTCCTTCCAACCTGTTGTTTAGCCAGTAATATTTCTCCGGTCATGTTTTTACTCGTTATAGGTGTTAAAAACATCATAAGGTAGTTAATTTAAACTGTTTTATAGCAATTTATATCCGTTTAGTGCGATTTTGAGGCATTTCTTTCTGAGACACTTTGAACCGCTGGGCACGTTTCCAGTTCATGCCGAACGTTAGTGGGCATTTCCACATGGCAAGAGGACAGCTTTCGACCAAAAGACGATTAGACCCAAGAAAGGATTCATTGCCCAAAATTCTGATGGAAGAACAGCTCATAGTAAGAACAATTTATGATGATAAATCGTGTTTCTGTCGAAAAATGTTAAACGCTTATGCCGCCATTTTGTTTGGTATAGCTTCGCTTGGCGCAACCTGTATTGAAAAGTAAGGATAATTTAAAAAATTTAATTCAGCGATTGTATTAAGAATTAAATTGTCTATCAATCGCTGTCCACCCTGTATTTTTTAGTCAAGTTTATGAGTATTTATGTATAAGACTAGATCACTGTCTAATATGGCGCACACCATTTTCTGACCAGTTGGGCTACTTTTCTCATTGTCTAACCATGATTTTGGTGGCTAAATATGCACATTTTCGAACAAACTCTATATGTATGTTGTAATATGATGTTACAGGAGTGTCATCTGAAGAATTCTGAGAAGGTTAGTGAAAAAATTAATATATTTTGGCGATGATTACGTTATCGCTCTCTTTGGCTAGAATCAATGCTCTGGTAACGTTTGCACATGTGGTATGCTAATATAACGAACTTGTTTTCGCTGTAAAACACTTATAACATCTGAAATATTGTCTGAATTCACAAGATCTGTGTCTTTCCATTGCTGTGAGCTGTGTATTTTTACGAAATGTTTTATGATTAGTAATTAGGTAATACACGTTGCTCTGTATTTTTTCTAGTCGAGTTGTGATGGTGGGTGCAATTGTAAACTATGATTTATACCTGAAATGTGCACATTTTTCTAACAAAACCTATCCTATACCATAAATATGTTATCAGACTGTCATCTGATGAGGTTTTTTCTTGGTTAGTGGCTATTTATATCTTTATTTGGTCGAATTTGTGATAGCGACCTATGCAGGAAAAAAATGGTGGAGTAAAAGAAATTGTGTCTTTTGCTAACGTGGTTAGCTAATAGATTTACATATTGTGTCTTCCCTGTAAAACATTTTAAAAATCTGAAATGATGGCTGGATTCACAAGATGTGTATCTTTCATCTGGTGTCTTGGACTTGTGATTTAATGATATTTAGATGCTAGTATTTACTTGTGACGCTATGCTAGGCTATGCTAGTCAGCTTTTTTACTGATGGGGGTGCTCCCGGATCCGAGTTTGTGAGGAAGTAGAGGTTAACCTGTTTGGGCTACAAGGGGCAGTATTGAGTAGCCAGATAAAAGGTGCCCATTTCAAACGGCCTCATCCTCAATTCTTGCTCGTACAATATGCATATTATTATTACTATTGGATAGAAAACACTATCTTGTTTCTAAAACCGTTTGAATTATTTCTCTGAGTGAAACAGAACTCATTCTGAAGAACATTTCCTGACCAGGAAGTGGAAAGTCTGAAATCGATACTCTGTTCTTCTTCCTGCCTATAAATGGGCACGAGACCTATTAGTATACATGCACGTCATACACCTTCCCCTGGGTGTCAAGAGGCTGTGAGAGAAGAAATTAGGTGATTATCTTGGTCTGAGATGGAACACATCATCTTTGAATGACGTGTCCCCCATTTTCGGTACTCTGAAGAGCACGAGGTGGACAGTGGGATTGCCTTTTGTTTAGCTGCCGTTATAGGCGACTATTATCTCCGGCTTTGATTTTATTTGATACATATCACCATATCATCGTAAAGTATGTTTTTTCAATATAGTTTCCTCAGATTATTGAAATTTTTTCTGGAGTTTTGCCGTGTTCCGTTCTCTTCCGTTTGTTGACATGGAGCGCTTTGTGCCACTAGGCTAGCGCGCTTGCTAAATGAAGAGGGAAAGTTGCCGTTCTAAATCCAAACAACGACTGTTCTGGACAAAGGACACCTTGTCCAACATTCTGATGGAAGATCAGCAAAAGTAAGAAACATTTTATGATGCTATTTCATATATCTGTCGTAGTCGTCGGCGCCCAAGTGTTTCTGGCTATTGTGCTAAGCTAATATAACGCTACATTTTTTTTCCGCTGTAAAACACTTAATGAATCGGAAATATTGGCTGGAATCACAAGATGCCTGTCTTTCATTTGCTGTACACTATGTATTTTTCAGAAATGTTTTTTGATGAGTAATTAGGTATTTGACGTTGGTGCCTGTAATGATTATGGCTGCTTTCGGTGCAATTTCTGATTGTAGCTGCAATGTAAACTATGATTTATACCTGAAATATGCAAATGTTTCTAACAAAACATATGCTATACAATAAATATGTTATCAGACTGTCATCTGATGAAGTTGTTTCTTGGTTAGTGGCTATGTATATCTTTATTTGGTCGAATTTGTGATAGCACCTGATGGAGTAAAAAACTGTTGGAGTTAAAAAAGTGGTGTCTTTTGCTAACGTGGTCAGCTAATAGATTTACATATTGTGTCTTCCCTGTAAAACATTTTAAAAATTGGACATGTTGGCTGGATTCACAAGATGTGTACCTTTCATATGCTGTATTGGACTTGTTAATGTGTGAAAGTTAAATATTAAAAAAAAAGTATATTTTGAATTTCGCGCCCTGCACTTGAAGTGGCTGTTGTCATAAGTGTACCGACGCCGGGCTGCAGCCATAAGAAGTTAACACAGTGTTCAAAGAAGGGCCAGAAGTATACAGAATGGTGTTGTCTGCGTAGAGGTGGATTGGAGAATCACCAGCAGCAAGAGCGACATCCTTGATGCATACAGAGAAAATAGTTGGCCCGAGAATTGCACCCTGTGGCACCCCCATAGACTACAAGAGGTAGTCTAACACAACATAACAGAAATACATAGAGTACAAAGGTCCTCTCTAGTTATAAACAATAGGATTCATGATTTAGTTGATTTAGTTCAATCTCCCAGATGTTAGGGTATCCCAGCTAGTAGGAGACAGAAAAACACTTATTAGATACCCAGAGACAAAGAGCAGTCATATCGTCGCACCACAGCATGTTTACTGGCATATTAGTTGTTATTTTTGTATATTTAGTGAACACGCTCTGCACTGTGGTTAAGAAGGGAGATTTGTGTAAAGTTATGTGTGTAATGGAGGGTTGAGGAAGGGGCGTGTGTCTTCTAATCCCACTCTGTCAGATTATGAGCTTGTGTTTTATGTGTTTATCCTCTCTGCTGAGCTGAGAGAGGGAAATCTATCTGAGCTGAGAGAGGGAAATCTACCTTTGCTGAAGAGAGGGAAATCTACCTAAGCTGAGAGAGGGAAATCTACCTGAGCTGCGAGAGGGAAATCTACCTGAGCTGCGAGAGGGAAATCTACCTGAGCTGAGAAAGGGAAATAGGAGGTAGGAGGGAGGAGGGTGGGAGGTGGGAAAGAGGTAGGAAGGAGAACTTAAAAGGGGTAGAGGGTAAGAGAGGAGAGAATAGAGCAGGAGGAGTTGAGAGAGATATATACCGAAAGAATTGAGAGGGACAGAAGAGGAGGACAGTGGAGGAGGACAGAGGGGAAATAGGGAATGCGGAAGGGGGATATCAGAGAGAGAGAGACTGGTGGAAGGGAAGGAGTGAGGGAGAAAAGAGAGTGGAATGGATTCGGTGGAGGACGGGAGGTCCCTGCATAGTTGTTTAATTTAAGAAAGCTTTCCATAGCAGGGTTTAGGAGACAAAGGCTGTCACTGGGGAAACCTAGCGATTGTCACGCCCTGACCTTAGTTCCTTTATTATGTCTCTATTTTGGTTTGGTCAGGGCGCGAGTTGGGGTGGGCATTCTATGTTTTTGTTCTTTGTTTTATACACTGCTCAAAAAAATAAAGGGAACACTTAAACAACACAATGTAACTCCAAGTCAATCACACTTCTGTGAAATCAAACTGTCCACTTAGGAAGCAACACTGATTGACAATAAATTTCACATGCTGTTGTGCAAATGGTATAGACAACAGGTGGAAATTATAGGCAATTAGCAAGACACCCCCAATAAAGGAGTGGTTCTGCAGATGGTGATCACAGACCACTTCTCAGTTCCTATGCTTCCTGGCTGATGTTTTGGTCACTTTTGAATGCTGGCGGTGCTTTCACTCTAGTGGTAGCATGAGGCGGAGTCTACAACCCACACAAATGGCTCAGGTAGTGCAGCTCATCCAAGATGGCACATCAATGCGAGCTGTGGCAAGAAGGTTTGCTGTGTCTGTCAACATAGTGTCCAGATCATGGAGGCGCTACCAGGAGACAGGCCAGTACATCAGGAGATGTGGAGGAGGCCGTAGGAGGGCAACAACCCAGCAGCAGGACCGCTACCTCCGCCTTTGTGCAAGGAGGAGCAGGAGGAGCACTGCCAGAGCCCTGCAAAATGACCTCCAGCAGGCCACAAATGTGCATGTGTCTGCTCAAACGGTCAGAAACAGACTCCATGAGGGTGGTATGAGGGCCCGACGTCCACAGGTGGGGGTTGTGCTTACTGCCCAACACCGTGCAAGACGTTTGGCATTTGCCAGAGAACACCAAGATTGGCAAATTCGCCACTGGCGCCCTGTGCCCTTCACAGATGAAAGCAGGTTCACACTGAGCACATGTGACAGACGTGACAGAGTCTGGAGACGCCGTGGAGAACGTTCTGCTGCCTGCAACATCCTCCAGCATGACCGGTTTGGCGGTGGGTCAGTTATGGTGTGGGGTGGCATTTCTTTGCAGGCCGCACAGCCCTCCATGTGCTCGGCAGAGGTAGCCTGACTGCCATTAGGTACCGAGATCAGATCCTCAGAACCTTGTGAGACCATATGCTGGTGCGGTTGGCCCTGGGTTCCTCATAATGCAAGACAATGCTAGACCTCATGTGGCTGGAGTGTGTCAGCAGTTCCTGCAAGAGGAAGGCATTGATGCTATGGACTGGCCCGCCCGTTCCCCAGACGTGAATACAATTGAGCACATCTGGGACATCATGTCTCGCTCCATCCACCAACGCCACGTTGCACCACAGACTGTCCAGGAGTTGGCGGATGCTTTAGTCCAGGTCTGGGAGGAGATCCCTCAGGAGACCATCCGCCACCTCATCAGGAGCATGCCCAGGCGTTGTAGGGAGGTCATACAGGCACGTGGAGGCCACACACACTACTGAGCCTCATTTTGACTTGTTTTAAGGACATTACATTAAAGTTGGATCAGCCTGTAGTGTGGTTTTCCACTTTAAATTTGAGTGTGACTGCAAATCCAGACCTCCATTGGTTGATAAATTTGATTTCCATTGATAATTTTTGTGTGATTTTGTAGTCAGCACATTCAACTATGTAAAGAAAAAAGTATTTAATAAGAATAGTTCATTAATTCAGATCTAGAATGTGTTATTTTAGTGTTCCCTTTATTTTTTTGAGCAGTGTATATACTGTCTAGTACTGTCGCTCGCTGCAGCAAACTGAAAAGACGAGCGACCCAGGGATGTGTTTGCTTTGGGGACCTTTAACGGAATGTGACTGGCAGAACAGGAGTTGTATGTGGAGGATGAGGGCTGCAGTATATATCTCAGATAGGGGGTGATTTGATAACTGATGATATGATATTTTACCTCCCCGAAATAGACGTAACCACTGGCCTATACTAATGGGGCTTTCCTGATTTATTGCCACTGATGGTTGACTTTAGGATTACATGGTATCCAGGGTTAGTACATGCCACCTGTCTAACAGGCCAGGTGAACTGATTGACCCAGGTGGAGGTATGCATAGATGTGTATGTGTGTGTACTGACTTCACCTAATCTCCAGAATAAGCAGATAATCCTAGCATGCATTATACATCCCCAGTCAGACGCCTGTGCAGCCAGACAGTACAGCACAGCGTAGTCAGCCTACTCACATAAAGAGAGCCTTGTACTGATGCAACACAAGGCAACAGACAACATCAAACACACACAGCGGATCAGATCGGAGTGTACAAGCACACATCTGTAGAACACCCCCAGAGGATGCTGCTGAACCCCTGTTTGTGTGTGTGTGTGTGTGTGTGTGTGTGTGTGTGTGTGTGTGTGTGCGCGCGCGCGCGCGCGCGTGTGCGGGTGGGGGGGTTCAGTGACTGACTTTGCTGTTGTTTTTCATTACGTACTTCCCCACTCGGCTCTAGCAACAGTCTCTGTCAGTGCCACGGAGCCTTGCTCTGTCCTCAGAATGATCAGATGTTAAAGACCTTGATGAGGAGAGGAAAAGCATCAACTATGCCCACTGCAGCTGGGGAGAGCTGACCTCTCTTACGTCAATGGAGGCTCAGGGTCCAGGCAGTAAGAACTACTCTGCCTCCAAGGCTGTGTAGGCAGGGAGGGGGAGGTTCAGAGACTGGGAATGAGACATGAGGTCTACTCTCTGTGTTTGATTTTCTTCAAATGCTCAGTCATTGCTTTTGAAATGTACAGCGACAGAATTCAGAACATGGGCCATTCTTACAGTATTCTCCCTGTACACCAAGTCAGAACAGTAGGATAAATAAAGGGGGCATATAAGCAGACAAAGAAATCTCTTACAATATTCAATTATGACATTTCTCTAAAACAGGCTATAGGCTATATGTGTACCACAAAGTCAGAACAGTAGGCTAAATTATGAGGGGGAAAGGGACCAAATTATTAGGGTGAGGCACATGGGCTACTATCAACTTACTACACAACATACACTTAGTATTACTTTCTTAGCTACAGTATACATATCTCCCTGGCATATTACATAATTATGCAGCAGCACACAATACATATTTGAACTCACCTTGTTGTGCTGTGCTCACTTGAACAGGAAGGTGATGCAGCGGTCATTTCTGTGGGCATATTTTGTCATCAAACTTTGTCATCAAAATCTGTCATTCTCTGGATTTATGGTGCTTTCAAGACAACTGGGAACTCGAAAAAAAACAAGGAATGACATCCGTTTTCTTCAGGTCGGAGCTCTAGAAGGAGTCAGAGCTAATTTGTTTCGGAGTTCTCAGTTGTCTCACTGAAGTCTGAGATTTTCCAGATCAGAGTTCCCAGTTGTCTTAAACTCACTGAAGTCTGAGATTTTCCAATTCAGAGTTTTCCAGTTGTTTTGAACGTGGCAGAAGTCATGCTGGATTGACAGCATTGCCAATGTATTTAACCTTTTCTGGCCGATGGTGTTGCATGTGAATGTTTATCCTTTTCAGCTTGGAAAAGAGACCCTTAAACCCAGACTTGGACCGCACACCCTCTCCATGGAATAGCAGGCTAGTGATTGCTTTGCAATGCTTGCAGTTAGCCACTGATTCCTTCCAAACAACTCATTGTTGAATTTGCGATTTCCAACTTGTTGTGTAATGTTTATGTCCAATGGCAAATGAGCACCGATACATTTTATCCATAATTTTTATCCATATGACAAGTTTTGAAAAGGATTGTCGACTTGATTCACGATGATGACTGCTTGTCTAGCTTGCTACCTAAGATTTTGAAAGTATTATATAGACATAATCTGTCCAATCAAAGCTAGAGCAGATATAACGGGATTTGACCTAATTTTGTCTGTGTCCAATGACCTTGAGCCTTGTTGGATGAGCACTTCTAATGTAAATCTATGGCAGCTTCCAAGGGGCTTCAACTTTCTAGCTCTCCCTGTAGATTTTGCTGTTACGTAGTGTCCCCATGAGTGACAGAACACTGAGGTAATCGCAGCATAACTAGAGAACATTACCAACCACTACCCTCTGTATATTCCGCTGGCTGCCCCATCACCACAGAAAGCACTGAGCAAGACTGAAACACCTGCATTTTGGAGCTGCCTTACCCGAGAAAGCAAAAAAGAGAGCATGTTTGTGCGCGGCTTTATTAACTCAATTATATACACTACCATTCAAAGGTTTGGGGTCACTTAGAAATGTCATTGTAGGGCCTCCCGGGTGGAGCAGTGGTCTAGGGCACTGCATCGCAGTGCTAGCTGCGCCACCAGAGTCTCTGGGTTCGCGCTCTGTCGCAGCCGGCTGCGACCGGGAGGTCCGTGGGGCGACGCACAATTGGGCTAGCGTCGTCCGGGTTAGGGAGGGTTTGGCCAGTAGGGATATCCTTGTCTCATCGCGCTCCAGCGACTCCTGTGGCGGGCTGGGCGCAGTGCGCGCTAACCAAGGGGGCCAGGTGCACGGTGTTTCCTCCGACACATTTGTGCGGCTGGCTTCCGGGTTGGAGGCACGCTGTGTTAAGAAGGAGTGCGGCTTGGTTGGGTTGTGCTTCGGAGGACACGTGGCTTTCGACCTTCGTCTCTCCCGAGGCCGTACGGGAGTTGTAGCGATGAGACAAGATAGTAATTACTAGCGATTGGATACCACGAAAATTCGGGAGAAAAGGGGATAAAAAAAAATTAAAAAAGAAAAGGATAAAAAAGAAATGTCATTGTTTTTAAAAGAAAAGCAAATTTTTTTGTACATTAAAATAACATCATATTGATCAGGAATATATTGAGAAAGACTATTGTAGCTGGAAACGGCAGATTTTTTAAATGGAATATCTACATAGGCGTACAAAGGCCTATGTAGTACAGAACACTCCTGTGTTCCAATGTCACGTTGTGTTTGCTAATCCAAGTTTATTATATTTAAAAAAGCTAATTGATCATTAGAAAACCCTTTTGCATATATGTTAGCACAGCTGAAAACTGTTGTGTGATTAAAGAAGCAATAAAACTGTCCTTCTTTAGACTAGCTGAGTATCTGGAGCATCAGCATTTGTGGGTTTGATTATGGGCTCAAAATGGCCAGAAACAAATACCTTTCCTCTGAAACTCATCAGTCTATTCTTGTTCTGAGAAAGGAAGGCTATTCCATGAGAGAAATTGCCAAGAAACTGAAGATCTTGTACAACGCTGTATACTACTCCCTCCACAGTACAGCACAAACTGGCTCAAGCAGAACAGAAAGAGGAGTGGGTGCACAACTGAGCAATAGGACAAGTGCATTAGAGTGTTTAGTTTGAGAAACTAAATATCCCATGAAACGTATCACCAGAAAGCTCGACCTACATGGAAAGATCAGCTTCTGTGATACAGCAAGTAAACAAGAACAGTCATAGTTTGTTTTGAGAAATTTTTGAGAAATTTTTGTTTTGAGAAATTTTTGCATATTTATAAAAAAATTAAAACAGAAATACCTTATTTGGATAAGTATTAAGACCATTTTCTATGAGACTCGATATTGAAAACCGGTGCATCATCCTTTAGATGTTTCTACACCTTGATTGGAGTCCACCTGTGGTTAATTCAATTGATTGGACATGATTTGGAAAAGGCTGTCTATATAAGGTTCCACAGTTGACAGTGCATGCAGATCAGTACCAAAACATGTCTGCAGCATTGAAGGTCCCCAAGAACACAGTGGCCTTCATCACTCTTAAATGGAAGAAGTTTGGAACCACCAAGACTCTACCTAGACCTGGCCGCCCGACCAAACTAAGTGATCGGGGGAGAATGGACTTTGTCAGGGAGGTGACAAAAAACCCAATGGTCACTCTGACAGAGCTCCAGGGTTCCTCTGTGGAGATGGGAGAACCTTCCAGAAGGACAACCATCTCTGCAGCACTCCACCAATCAGGCCTTTATGGTAGAGTGGCCAGACGGAAGACACTCCTCAGTAAAAGGCACATTACAGCCCACTTGGAATTTGCCAAAAGGGACCTAAAGGACTCTCAGACCATGAGAAACAAGATTCTCTGGTGTCATGAAACCAAGATTGAACTCTTTGTCCTGAATGCCAAGCGTCACGTCTAGAGGAAACCTGACACCATCCCTACGATGAAGCATGGTGGTGGCAGCATCATTCTGTGGGGATGATTAACAGTGGCAGGCACTGGAAGACTAGTCAGGATAGAGGAAAACATGAAGGTAGCAAAGTACAGAGAGAGCCTTGATGAAAACCTGCTCCAGAGCACTAAGGACTTCAGACTGGTGCGAAGGTTCACCTTCCAACAGCACAACGACCCTAAGCACACCGCCAAGACAACGCAGGAGTGGCTTCAGGACATGTCTCTGAATGTCCTTGAGTGGCCCAGCCAGAGACTTGAACCCGGTCAAACATCTCTGGTGAGACCTGAAAATAGCAGTGCAGGGACGCTCCACATTCAACCTGACAGCTTGAGAGGATCTGCAGAGAAGAATGGGAGAAACTCCCCAAATAGGGGAAAAGAGGATACCTAGTCAATTATACAAATGAATGCATTCAACTGAAATATGTCTTCCGCATTTAACCCAACCCCTCTGAATCAGAGAGGTGCAGGGTGCTGCCATAATCAACATCCACATCTTCAGCAGCGGGTAACAGTGGGTTAACTGCCTTGTTCAGGGGCAGAACAACATATTTTTTTCCTTCCTGTTTGGCCCTGTCCGGGGGTATCATCGGATGGGGCCACAGTGTCTCCTGACCCCTCCTGTCTCAGCCTCCAGTATTTATGCTGCAGTAGTTTATGTGTCGGGGGGCTAGGGTCAGTTTGTTATATCTGGAGTACTTCTCCTGTCTTATCCGGTGTCCTGTGTGAATTTAAGTATGCTCTCTCTAATTCCCTCTTTCTCTCTTTCTTTCTCTTCCTCTGAGGACCTGAGCCCTAGGACCATGCCTCAGGACTACCTGGCATGATGACTCCTTGCTGTCCCCAGTCCACCTGGCCGTGCTGCTGCTGCAGTTTCAACTGTTCTGCCTGCAGCTATGGAACACTCACCTGTTCACCGGACGTGCTACCTGTCCCAGACCTGCTGTTTTCAACTTTCTAGAGACAGCAGGAGCGGTAGAGATACTCTTAATGATCAGCTATGAAAAGCCAACTGACATTTACTCCTGAGGTGCTGACTTGCTGCACCCTCGACAACTACTGTGATTTTTATTATTTGACCATGCTGGTCATTTATGAACATTTGAACAGCTTGGCCATGTTCTGTTATAATCTCCACCCGGCACAGCCAGAAGAGGACTGGCCACCCCTCATAGCCTGGTTCCTCTCTGGGTTTCTTCCTAGGTTTTGGCCTTTCTAGGGAGTTTTTCCTAGCCACCGTGCTTCTAAACCTGCATTGCTTGCTGTTTGGGATTTTAGGCTGGGTTTCTGTACAGCACTTTGAGATATCAGCTGATGTACGAAGGGCTATATAAATAAATTTGATTTTATATTTTTACCTTGTCAGCTCGGGGAATCGATCTAGCAACCTTTCAGTTAATGTCCCAAAACTCTAACCACCAGCCCATTCTCACAGCTTTTTATCACAGTTTATTCTGACAGCCAATTCCAGACCTGATGTAAAGCTGCTATTTTTAGACATAACAGGTCATCTCAGATAAGAGATATGAATAGATCATTGATGATGAGTCATGGTCATTCTGTTTTTATGTGTGGAATATGGTCATGTCTCTTTTCCTGTGAGGGCTACGCCTTGGCTGTTTGACATAGCGTGTCCAGTTGGCTTGGCTCACAGATCTCCCTAATGTCTATCTCTTTAATGTGTTAGGAGGACAATCGTAACAAAGGCAGCTTTGTAGTACATGGAGGTCAATGTTAACTGTGGAGCAGAGAACAACAAATGTTCCTTATAGACTTGCAGTGTTTTATAAGTCTTCACAAGAGCATGTTGTCCAGCCCAGTGCAGAGTGCAGCAGTACGATAGCCTCAAAAGCAAATACTCCCAAGATGACTCAACAAAATGACGGTGCCATGAGCAGCATCCCAGATAGGAGTGACATTCAAGAACTCGCACTGACACAGTCAGAAAACAGTATTTTGCGCATGTGCAAGGGTAGCCAGGGCACTGAAACAGCAGAGAAGTTGAGCCTTGTGCTTCAACGCTCTTAGTTGTTGGGGAAATAGACCCACTATGCTGTTTACTTTCTGCGTCTAAGTCATATCGCTGAGTCTACATTTAATGCATCAATGCAGAGCACTAGTCTAGGCTTCAAACACAATAGGTGTCAGTCCACTCCACTTATAGTAGTACAAATACCCAGGAGAAAGACATGTAGGGAAAGAGATCAATTCAAATTGGTTAGATTCTCTTTTTACCTTTATTCTTCAAAGGCTTAAGCTCAGCGTGCATTTATGTAATGTCTGGAAGAGTTAGAGGACCCCCCTGATATCCAGTAGAGTTAGAGGACTCTCCCGTGATATCCAGTAAAGTTAGATGACTCCCCCTGATATCCAGTAAAGTTAGATGAATCCCCCTGATATCCAATAGAGTTTGAGGACTCCCCCTGATATCCAGTAGAGTTAGAGGACTCCCCCTGATATCCAGTAGAATTAGAAGACTCCCCCTGATATCCAGTAGAGTTAAAAGACTCCCCCTGATATCCAGTAGAGTTAGAATACTCCCCCTGGTATCCAGTAGAGTTAGAAGACTCCCCCTGATATCCAGTAGAGTTAGAGGACTCCCCCTGATATCCAGTAGTTAGAATACTCCCCCTGATATCCAGTAGAGTTAGAATACTCCCCCTGATATCCAGTAGAGTTAGAGGACTCCCCCTGATATCCAGTAGTTAGAGGACTCCCCCTAATGTCCAGTAGAGTTCGAGGACTCCCCCTGATATCCAGTAGAGTTAGAGGACTCCCCCTGATATCCAGTAGAGTTAGAGGACTCCCCTTGATATCCAGTAGAGTTAGAGGACTCCCCCTGATATCCAGTAGAGTTAGAGGACTCCCCCTGATATCCAGTAGAGTTCGAGGACTCCCCCTGATATCCAGTAGAGTTCGAGGACTCCCCTTGATATCCAGTAGAGTTAGAACACTCCCCCTGATATCCAGTAGAGTTAGAACACTCCCCCTGATATCCAGTAGAGTTCGAGGACTCCCCCTGATATCCAGTAGAGTTCGAGGACTCCCCCTGATATCCAGTAGAGTTAGAACACTCCCCCTGATATCCAGTAGAGTTTGAGGACTCCCCCTGATATCCAGTAGAGTTAGAATACTCCCCCTGATATCCAGTAGAGTTAGAGGACTCCCCCTGATATCCAGTAGAGTTAGAATACTCCCCCTGATATCCAGTAGTTAGAGGACTCCCCCTGATATCCAGTAGAGTTCGAGGTCTCCCCCTGATATCCAGTAGAGTTCGAGGTCTCCCCCTGATATCCAGTAGAGTTCGAGGACTCCCCCTGATATCCAGTAGAGTTCGAGGTCTCCCCCTGATATCCAGTAGAGTTCGAGGTCTCCCCCTGATATCCAGTAGAGTTAGAATACTCCCCCTGATATCCAGTAGAGTTCGAGGTCTCCCCCTGATATCCAGTAGAGTTCGAGGCCTCCCCCTGATATCCAGTAGTTAGAGGCCTCCCCCTGATATCCAGTAGAGTTCGAGGACTCCCCCTGATATCCGGTAGTTAGAGGACTCCCCCTCATATCCAGTAGAGTTAGAAGACTCCCCCTGATATCCAGTAGTTAGAGGACTCCCCCTGATATCCAGTAGAGTTAGAAGACTCCCCCTGATATCCAGTAGAGTTAGAAGACTCCCCCTGATATCCAGTAGAGTTCGAGGACTCCCCCTGACAAGTCGGCTAGCTGCTGGAGCTTTGATGTACTTGTTTAAAACTTCTTATGGCTGCAGCCCGACGCCGGTACACTTATGACAACAGCCACTTCAAGTGCAGGGCGAGAAATTCAAAATATATATTTTTTAAATATTTAACTTTCACACATTAACAAGTCCAATACAGCAAATGAAAGGTACACATCTTGTGAATCCAGCCAACATGTCCGATTTTTAAAATGTTTTACAGCGACAACAGCACGTATATTTATGTTAGCTCACCACCAAATACAAAAAAGGACAGACATTTTTCACAGCACAGGTAGCATGCACAAAGCCAACCTAACTAACCAAGAACCAACCAAACTAACCAACAAACAACTTCATCAGATGACAGTCTTATAACATGTTATTCAATAAATCTGTTTTGTTCGAAAAATGTGCATATTTCAGGTATAAATCATAGTGTACATTGCAGCTACAATCAGAAATTGCACCGAAAGCAGCCAGAATAATTACAGACACCAACGTCAAATACCTAATTACTCATCATAAAACATTTCTGAAAAATACATAGTGTACAGCAAATGAAAGACAGGCATCTTGTGATTCCAGCCAATATTTCCGATTTATTAAGTGTTTTACAGCGAAAACACAATATAGCGTTATATTAGCTTACCACAATAGCCAGAAACACATGCCATTTCCCAGTAGCAAAAGGTTAGCGATCGTAACAAACCAGTAAAAGATATATAATTTTTGACTAACCTTGATATTCTTCATCAGATGACAGTCCTATAACATCAGGTTATACATACACTTATGTTTTGTTCGAAAATGTGCATATTTAGAGCTGAAATCAGTGGTTATACATGTTGCTATCTTAGCTACTTTTTCCACGTCTAAACAGCAACGATATTTTTCTGACACTTTTTATGACACACATATTCTGACCAAATAGCTATTCATAAACATAACTAAAAAATACATGTTGTATAGGAAATGATAGATCCATAAGTTCTTAATGAAATCGCAGTGTTAGAATTCTAAAAAATAACTTCATTACGACATCCAGCTTCGGTATAGCTGAGTACCCAAACGTTGGGCGCCGACGACTAGTTCACATGCACGACAGATATATGAAATAGCATCATAAAATGTTTCTTACTTTTGCTGATCTTTCATCAGAATGTTGGACAAGGAGTCCTTTGTCCAGAACAGTCGTTGTTTGGATTTAGAACGGCCACTTTCCCTCTCGATTTAGCAAGCGCACTAGCCAAGTGGCACGAATCGCTCCATCGTCAACAAAGTCAGAGAACGGAACACGGCAAAACTCCCGAAAAAGATTCAATAATCTTATTGTACGAGCAAGAATTGAGTACGAGGCCGTTTGAAATGGGCACCTTTTATCTGGCTACTCAATACTGCCCCTGCAGCCCAAACAGGTTAACCTGTCTAGGATGAGGGGGCCGCTAGCGGCACACCCCCCCCACATTCCACTGAAAAGGCAGAGCGCGAAATTCAAAAAAAAAATATTTTTTAAATATTTAACTTTCACACATTAAAGTCCAATACAGCTAATGAAAGACACAGATCTTGTGAATCCAGCCAACATGTCCGATTTTTAAAATGTTTTACAGGGAAGACACAATATGTAAAGATGTAAATCTATTACCTAAAAACACATTAGCATAATCCACCATCTTTTATTTGTCCACCAACACCAGTAGCTATCACCAATTCGGCTAAACTAAGATATAAATAGCCCCTAACCAAGAAAAAAACTCATCAGATGACAGTCTGATAACATATTTATGGTATGGGATAGGTTTTGTTAGAAAAATGTGCATATTTCAGGTAGCTGGCATAGTTTACAATTGCACCCACCGTCACAAATGGACTAGAATAATTACAATGAGCAACGTGTTTACCTAACTACTAATCATCAAACATTTCGTAAAAATACACAGCATACACTAATCGAAAGACACAGATCCTGTGAATACAGACAATATTTCAGATTTTCTAAGTGTCTTACAGCGAAAACACAATAAATCGTTATATTAGCATAGCAAACATTGTGCAAACATTACCCCAGCATTGATTCTAGCCAAAGTGAGCGATAACGTAAACATCGCCAAAATATATTATTTTTTTCACTAACCTTCTCAGAATTCTTCAGATGACACCCCTGTAACATCACATTACAACATACATATACAGTTTGTTCGAAAATGTGCATATTTAGCCACCAAAATCATGGTTAGACAATGAGAAATGTAGCCCAGCTGGTGAGAAAATGTCCGTGCGCCATATTAGACAGTGATCTACTCGTATACATAAATACTCATAAACGTGACTAAAAAATATAGGGTGGACAGCGATTGATAGACAATTTAATTCTTAATACAATCGCGGAATTACATTTTTTAAATTATCCTTACTTTTCAATACAGTTTGCGCCAAGCGAAGCTACGTCAAAAAACATGGCGTCCTAAGCCACTAACATTTTTCGACAGAAACACGATTTATCATAATAAAAATTTCCTACTTTGAGCTGTTCTTCCATCAGTATCTTGGGCAAAGGATCCTTTCTTGGGTCTAATCGTCTTTTGGTGGAAAGCTGTCCTCTTGCCATGTGGAAACGCCAACTGCGTTCGGGATGAACTGGAAGCGTGCCCAGAGATTCACAGCGTCTCAGAAATAAATGTCCCAAAATCGCACTAAACGGATATAAATTGCTATAAAACGCTTTAAATTAACTACCTTATGATGTTTTTAACTCCTATAACGAGTCTTAACATGACCGGAGAAAGATTACTCCCAACACTAATGCTTGGAACAGGTGCGGGTCGGTGTCCTCCACGCGCATGACGCAGCTCCAAAAGAGTTACTACCTACAGGGTTTTTTAATTTATAGTGCCTGTGATTGCGCAATCGACCCCATTCAAATCGTCATCATGTAAAGGCATCCAGGGGAAGACGTAAGCAGTGTCCGTATACTCATAGGAATAACATTGGCTTTAAAACTGACTCCAGAACAGTGGCCAAATTTTCTGAAATCTGACTCCATGTCAGGGAAATTGCTGTAGAATGGGTTCTGTTCCACTTAGAGACAAAATGTCAACTCCTATAGAAACTATAGACTGTTTTCTATCCAATAATAATAATAATATGCATATTGTACGATCAAGAATTTTGTAGGAAGCCGTTTCAAAAATTACACGATTACCATAAATAGTGACAACAGCGCCCCCAGCCTCAACAGGTTAAAAGATTATGAAAAATATGTTTTCAAGAAGATGTATTGGTGATAATGTTAACCAGCAGTATTGTATTCAATGTTTACCAGGTTGGATGCTGTTCAGCTTGATGTTGTCTGAGGACAGAAAGCTTGTGTCTGGAAGGGATGTTTTCAACCCCCAGTGCAGAACATGTGTCAAAGAACAAGAAGAACCTTTCTAGAAAATACACATTTATTGCAATGTTATGTACAGTGCTGCCCAAATCAATGAAAGGAAAGTATTGGTTTAAAACCACGAACTGCTTAATAGTGAGTAGTTTCTTAAGACATTGATCAAGCAGACTGTTTGTGGGTACTTATTGTAATGCCTTATTTTGAGTAACAACTAGAATTCCCCATGTGTCAGAAACACTAAAGATGAAAACCCTGCCAATTCAGGGAAACAGAACACACACTCACACACACACTCACTCACACACACACACACAGGCAGGCAGGCTGGCAGGCTGGGAGTCGGCAGCAGGGTTTTTCCATGCTAACTTTTGTTTTTCATCCCGTTTCCTTCAATGGACTGTTTGCGGAGACGAGGAAGTGGACCTGAAGGGGTGAAGTGTTAAACATGGGATATTATGTGACACATCTCTCTTAATTCTGCTAAGTCTGTGGTCGTCCACCCAGCTAGATCATGTGATACCTAACACTGTCTCAAAATAAGCAGGGGTGTTTCTAGGAATATTTTAATGGGGGCTGCAACCATTTAAAAGTTAGAGCTAAATTAGTAGGAGAACGACAGAAACAGCTATGTTTGTCCTACCCGCTAGTAGCGGACATTTGGGGGGTTTTCTCTCCAGATTGACAACGCTCTGACCCAATGAGAATTTGTGTGGGGGGGCACAATCATATTTCAGGAGGGGGCGGTGCCCACCCTGCCACCCCTCTGACAACACCCCTGAAAATAAGGTTCTGACACTGTCCAGCCAATATGTCCATCACACTCACACTCACCCACCCACCCATCTATCCACCCACCCACCCACCCACACACCCACACACCCCCACACACGCACACACACACACACACACACACACACACACACACACACACACACACACACACACACACACACACACACACACACACACACACACACACACACACAGTTACCAGTCTGCTCCAGTGGCAGTGAAATGTGAGAGGTCATGTTTCCAGCCTACAGTTGTGGAAGAGAACATGTCCAGACACACACAAGCTCAAGTCTGTGCCCGCTCTAGCGTAACCAATGTGTACACCAGACACACACACAGAAACTCTCTCACACGCACACATGCTCCCGAGTGGCACAGCGGTCTAATGCGCTGCATCTCAGTGCTTGAGGCATCCCTGCAGACACAACTGGTTCGAATCTAGGCTGGATCACAAACAGCTGTGATTGGGAGTCCCATAGGGCGGTGCACAATTGGCCCAGCGTCCTCTGGGTTTGGCCGTCATTGTAAATAAGAATTTGTTCTTAACTGATTTGTTAAGTAAAGATAAAATCAACACACCAGGTAGCTGAGACCACTGGGTGTTCATGAATGTCCTGAATGAGGGGCTAATAAGAGTTAAACTCACAGGAGGTCTGCTTTCACACTGTTAACCACCACCAGCAAACATACATTGATCAAAAATATAAACACAACATTTAAAGTCTGGGTCCCATGTTTCATGAGCTAAAATGAAAGATCACAGACATTTTCCATACTCACTAAAAGCTTATTTCTCTAAAATGCTGTGCACAAATCTGTTTACATCTCTGTCAGTGAGCATTTCTCCTTTGCCAAGATAATCCATATCAAGAAGCTGATTAAACAGCATGATCATTACACAGGTGCAGCTTGTGCTGGGGACAACAAAAGACCACTCTAAAATTTGCATTTTTGTCATGTAACACAATGCTACAGATGTCTTGACCTGACTGCAGTTCGACATTGTAACCAACTTCAGTGGGCAAGTGTGCTCTTTATGGATGAATCCCAACTGTACCGGGCAAATGGCAGGCAGCTTGTGTGGCGTTCTGTGGGCGAGCGGTTTGCTGATGTCAACGTTGTGAACAGAGTGCCCCATGGTGGCAGTGGGGTTATGGTATGGACAGGCTTAAGCTACCGACAAAAAACGCAATTGCGTTTTATTGATGACTTTTTGAATGCACAGAGATACCGTGATGAGATCCTGAGGCCCATTGTCGTGCCATTCATCCGCCGCCATCACTTCATGTTTTGCATGATAATGCACGGCCCCATGTCACCCATTGAGCATGTTCGGGATGCTCTGGATTGACGCGTACAACAGCGTGTTCCAGTTCCCGCCAATATCCATCAACTTCGCATAGCAATTAAAGAGGAGTGAGACAACAATCCACAGGCCACAATCAATAGCTTGAATAACTCTATGCGAAGGAGCTGTGTCGTGCTGCATTGGGCAAATGGTGGTCACACCAGATACTGACTGGTTTCTGATCCACACCCCTACTTTTTTTTTAAATATATCTGTGACCAACAGATGCATATCTGTATTCCAAGTCATGTGAAATCCATAGATTAGGGCCTAATGAATTTATTTCAGTTGACTGATTTACATATATAAACTGTAACTCAGTTAAATCTTTGAAATTGTTGAACGTGTTGCGTTTACATTTTTGTTCAGTGTCCCACCTTACATTTCAACTTTCAATCATCTGATGAAGAATCCAGATAATACATCTCTGGATGCCACATTCCTGTAGACTGGGTGTGTAACTAAGATGTCTGTCTGTTTTACAGGTGATCTCACCTGGGCTTGTGTGGGGAATGTTTTCCTCCAGTGATGTGATGTCTGTGGTGGATCTGTAGATGACACTCCCAGCTACTGCAGTACGTGTCTGAAATGATTGGCAATATTTCACTGATGTGATGAATGAAGCAGAGGTGGTTTGATAAGCGACATGACTAACCTTGCCTTAGATCTGAAGACTTGCTTATGCCTACCTTTGTGTTAAAGGAATATGGAGTCATGAAGATTAGTAAAATTTAATGCCCAGTCAATCATACAATTTCCAATTTAGGAGGTCAAACATAGATCAAATGTAAAATACGACAACAACATGTTTGGCTCAAGAATTGTTCCTGTTTGTAATCTTTGAGATAAACCCAGACAGGAGATAAAGTGAGCAACTGTTATTTATAGGTCTGTGTCATCACCAGAGTTCTCATCTTTGTCCTTATCTCCTTAGCAGCAGTCCTATTCTTCATGCATCTTAAAGTGTCCTTGTCAGGTAGGGCCAGAGACATTGTGTTGTAGATATGTGGTAGTGGAGTATGGGCCTGAGGGCCCACACTTAGTGTGGTGTGAATTCTGTAATGACTGTATTGTAATGTTTTTTAAATGGTATAACTGCCTTAATTTTTCAGGACCACAGGAGGAGTAGCTGCTTTGGCAAGAACTAATGGGGATCCATAATAAATACAAATACAAAATACATAGACACTGCAGGAGGCTGCAGAAGCAAGGCAATTAGGAGGTTAAGAGGACGGCATTACACACACACACACACAATTGGACACACACACACACACATACACACACACGGTTGGTCATGTTACTTTCTAAACGTAATCTGTTACCGTTACTAGTTACTGTACCTGTCCAAAATTGTAATCAATAACGTAACTTTTGGATTACCCAAATTTAGTAATGTAATCGGATTACTTTCCGTTGCTTTGGTATTATTTGACAGAGGTTCCGTGTAGGGCTACTCTGCTGGTTATTGTGTTGGCACCACTGTCCCACTACAAAGGGTAACAAGGGCATCCTGTCTGATGTCTCTCTTTATCTGACTATCACTCATTCTTTTCCTGGTTATCTCACTCTATCCCAGTTAAAGACACAGAGATGTTTACAGATGGTAGATGATGTGTTAACTGCATTGAATCATGTTAATGTACAGTACATCACTGGAGGACCTCTTTTGGAAAAAGCAAGACACACTAAGTTGTCTTTATTTCGATGTCGTAGGCCATTTATATGAGTACGGTCTTGTCTTTTCAAAAGATTATGCCCAGGGGATTTTCCCTCCAGAAGAGGAGTGTAAGAGCTGTTTTAGTCAGAGGCTTTCCTTTAACATGCTGTACTGGATGAGTCAGTATGCATAGCTTGGTGTCGGTTACATAAGTGAACTGTCCTTCTGTCCATGACAGTCAAACTGTCCTTGTCTCATAAGTCGGTTGGGGGAATTCTAAATATATCTTTTTTTACTACGCATCCAAAATCAACAGTATAAAAACCACATGAAACCAGATATTTTACTGGGCAGCTGTCGCGTGCTGCTGGTAACCGGAGATGCAGAGCTCTGAGAGTCCTTTAACGTCTCACATGTGGCGCTACCTGTCCAGCAGGGATTGGAGGATTTCACGCGCATGGGGCAGCTGCCACGAACCTTAAGACAGAAAATGATAAAAGAGCGAGAGATGGATGGAGGGAGAGAGAGAGGGGAAGACTGTAAAACTGCCCCTGTGAGACCCATACTATCCAACTAACCAACTAACCATCCATCCAACCATCCATTGGTGGCGGTTAGCACCATGTGTGTAGCCATGTCAAAGCCAGGGGAGTTAGGAAAAGCTGTCACCTCCAGTGAGTCTGTGTTTATGAAACATAATGACTCGCTGCACCCCCAAGGGCTCTGGGGACAGAAAACAAAGTACAGAGGACAGGGGGAAGTCCAGGGGGGGGGGGGGGGGGTAGTAGAGTCAATTTTGTAACTATTTCCTGGTTGTGATAATGTTCCTGAACCGGTCCCTGTTAGTTTGTGTTGTCTGTGTGATCAGCATGGGGTTAGTGTGGGTTAGTGGGTAAGTGCCTCTACTGGTTGTCTGGCCTAGGAGAAGGAAGTATCCTGAGGATGACATTAAGGACATGACAGTAACTGTTACGTGTCCTTTATGACACACTGAAATTGGGAACTACATGTCCTTGTTTAAAGGAATCACCTCAGAAGGCTCCCAGTCTGGTAAATGGATTGTAACACCCATGTCAACTATGTGTTTATGTTTGTGAGAGAAGAAGTGTAACTGTATGCTTGTGTCTTTGTGTGTGAGGTGCGTGTGGTGAAGCAGGTGCATGCTTGACTGTGAACGGGAGATAATGTATTTGTAACTGTGTTTGGCCTTTGTGACTTCCTTGGCCTGCAGTACTGTACAGCTGGTACAATATGTGCTATGGGGTGAGACATGCACTCTGCTCTCACCCATACCTCCTCTCCCCTCTTTATCCTTTGCCTGCTCTGGTCTGGCATCCAGCTCAAAGGACAGACCTCGACCATCCATTCTTCTCACAGCCCAGAAGAGAGCGAGAGAGTGAGAGAAAAATTGAGGGAAAAAGATAGAGAAAGAGAGGGAGAGAGACACCTGTTGTGTTTGATGTGGTTACTCAGCTCAGTATACAGACGGTAGTGGACCCAGTTGACCCCAGTTCATCCATGTGAGCAACAGCAGCAGATTCCCAGGCCTTCTCTCACTCTGACCCATACAGACGGATGTATACGCTCTCGCTTGACAGAGTTGGCAAGCTGAATATAACAGGAACTGACCCACCCCTTCTCTGCTGAGGCAGGCTTTACATCAAGAGGTTCTGGGTTAACCACACACACAGTTCAAGGGTTGAAGTGGTGAAAAGTGGTCCCATTTCAATGAAACCCTGTCTTTTTTTATGTGTTTTAAAAGCTGTCTATTCAGTAACACAGTAGACAGAAATGGTGAGGATCTGAAAATTAAGTAAGACCCATGTGTAATTTCCTCAGCTGTGCATAGTTGCCTATGGGTGGGCCACTTAAGAGCCAAATGCCCCTAGACACTTATCTAAGGCCAGTTTTGCACCCCCACCCCACCCCACCCCAATGGTTAACGTTAGGATTTTGGAGAAATGAGCTGATCCTGGATCCTGGCAACTTCATGTTTTTGATCAAAGATGAATCTATCTTTTGATTTTTGAACTTAGATAAGAAAAGCATTCCTATCAGCCATAATGTTATCTGTGAAGTCCTTTTGGAAATCTAAGAGCAGACTTAAATTACACTCATCTCTCCATCTCACAAAGAGAAAAACTCCCTGAAACAAAGATCAAAGGGGGTTAAGAGGGTTTTTTCTTTCTCATTCTTCAAAGACTCTTAAAATACATCAGACAGTTATGTTTAAAACAGAAAAGAGAAAGCAGGAAAGCTGGAATGAACATAACTAATGATATATATCTATCTCTCTCTAAAACAGAGAAGAGAAAGCAGGAAAGCTGGAATGGACATGACTAATAATCTCTCTCTCTCTCTCTCTCTCTCTCTCTCTCTCTCTCTCTCTCTCTCTCTCTCTCTCTCTCAGTATCTGGTCTTTTCATGCCTTACTCTGCAGTTGTCCCAGAGTGTGAGTATGACAGGATGGTGAGTCAGCCTGGACTTATCAGACTCTTCTCTGTTCTCTCTGGAACTCACCTTCAAACAAGACACTTTTCCTGGTATCTGCTGCACACACATACACAGAGACAGACAGACAGACAGTTAGACAGACAGACAGACAGACAGACAGACAGACAGACACGACAGACACGACAGACACGACAGACACGACAGACACGACAGACAGACACGACACAGAGAGAGAGAGAGCAAGAGAGACGTACACACACACTTCAGATACTACTGTACCTGAGGCAGAATCACCTTGGGTAACAGAGTTTCACACAGGGGTACTTGTGGGGTACCTCCAGTATCTCCCTATTGCGTTTGGAGCTACATTATGTTGGAAACTATGTGTGCTTTCGGCATAGTGTGAGAGTGAGCCACGGGTGTGGGAGAGTGCCCCTTCTGTAAAAAGCTAAAGGATGGGCCTGGAGAAATGTAACCACTCTCAAGTTCATAGACAGATCTATAAATGCAAGGACTCCCCCTGGTACCAAGCTCATGATACATTTAGAATCAATGGGTACTTATACAGTACCAGTCAAAAGTTTGGACACACCTACTCATTCAAGGGTTTTTCTTTATTTGTATTGTTTTCTACATTGTAGAATAATAGTGAAGACATCAAAACTATGAAATAACACATATGGAATTGTCACGAACGTCGTAATCCTCCTCGTCTGAGGAGGAGATAAGGATCAGACCAAAGTGCAGCGTGGTTTGATGAAAACGTACTTGATTTATTAAACGAAAACAAAACACTAAACAAACTTACAAAACAAACGTGACGCTATATAACGAAAGTGCAGACACAGGCAACCAACATATAGATGTAACAGCCCCGATCCGGGCGCGAATCAGGGACCCTCTGCACACATCAACAACGGTCACCCACGAAGCATCGTTACCCATTGCTCCACAAAGGCCACGGCCCTTGTAGAGCAAGGGGAACCACTACTTCTAGGTTTCAGAGCAAGTGACGTAACCGACTGAAAGGCTGCTAGCTCGCACCACCGCTTACTAGCTAGCCATTTCACATTCGTTACATAGACATAGACAATAACCCACAACCCACAATACAAAACAGGATACCTAAATATGGTTCCCAATCAGAGACAACGCAAAACACCTGTCTCTGATTGAGAACCATATCAGGCCAAACACAGAAATAGACAAACCAGACATACAACATAGAATGCCCACACAGATCACACCCTGACCAGCCAAAACATAAAACATACAAAGCAAACTATGGTCAGGGCGTGACAGGAATCATGTAGTAACCAAAAAATGTTAAACAAATCAAAATATATTTTATACTTGAGATTCTTCAAAGTAGCCACCCTTTGCCTTGATGACAGCTCTTGGCATTCTCTCAATGAGCTTAATGTGGTAGTCACCTGGAATGCATTTCAATTAACAGGTGTGCATTGTTAAAAGTTCATTTGTGGAATTTCTTTCCTTCTTACTGTGTTTGAGCAAATCAGTTGTGTTGTGACAAGGTAGGTGTGATATACAGATATACAGATATACAGAGACTCATATCTCCTTCACAAACTTTAAGCACCAGCTGTCAGAGCAGCTCACAGATTACTGCACCTGTACATAGCCCATCTGTAAATAGCCCATCCAACTACCTCATCCCCATACTGTTATTCATTTTACTGATTTTGCTCCTTTGCACCCCAGTATCTCTACTTGCACACCATCTTCTGCACATCTATCACTACAGTGTTTAATTGCTATATTGTAATTATTTTGCCACTATGGCCTATGTATTGCCTTACCTCCCTTATCCTACCTAATTTGTACACACTGTATATATACTTTTTCTATTGTATTATTAAATGCATGTTTGTTTATTCCATGTGTAACTCTGTGTTGCTGTTTGTGTCGCACTGCTTTGCTTTATCTTGGCCAGGTCGCAATTGTAAATGAGAATTTGTTCTCAACTAGCCTACATAGTAAAAATAAAGGTGAAATAGAAAAAAATACAAAAATAAACCCACCGGTCGACCCACCGGTCGGAGGTAAAAAACATTCTACCTCACTCCATAAACTCGCCGATCAGATGTGGAGTTATAAGACATTCTACCTCACTCTATAAACTCACTGTTCAGATGTGGAGGAATAAGACACTATCTTACTCTATATACCCACCATTCAGATGTGGAGGAATACGACACTCCACCTCAATCTACAAACTCACCGGTCATATGTGGAGGTATAGGACACTCTACCTCACTCTATGTACTCACCGGTCAGATGTGAAGATATAAAACATTCTACCTCACTCTATGTACTCACCGGTCAGATGTGAAGATATAAAACATTCTACCTCACTCTATGTACTCACCGGTCAGATGTGAAGGTATAAAACATTCTACCTCACTCTATAAACTCACTGTTCAGATGTGGAGGAATAAGACACTATCTTACTCTATATACCCACCATTCAGACGTGAAGGAATAAGACACTAACTTACTCTATATACCCACCATTCAGACGTGAAGGAATAAGACACTAACTTACTCTATATACCCACCATTCAGACGTGAAGGAATAAGACACTAACTTACTCTATATACCCACCATTCAGACGTGAAGGAATAAGACACTAACTTACTCTATATACCCACCATTCAGACGTGAAGGAATAAGACACTATCTTACTCTATATACCCACCATTCAGATGTAGAGATAAAAAACACTCTACCTCACTCTATAAACTCACTGGTCGGATGTGGAGGTGTAAGACACTCTACCTCACTCTATAAACTCAACGGTAGAATGTGGGGGTATAAAACACTCTACCTCACTATATAAACTCACAGGTCAGATGTGGAGGTAGAAGACAATCTAATTTACTCCATAAACTGACCGGATAGATGTGGAGGTATAAGACACTCTACATCACTCAATAAACTCACCGGTCAGATGTTGAGGTATAAGACACTCATCCTCACTCTATAAACTCTACGGTCATATGTGAAGGAATAAGATACTATCTTCCTCTATATACCGGTCAGATGTGGAGGTATGGGACACTCTACCTCACTCTATAAACTCACCGTTCAGATGTGGAGGCATAGGATACTCTTCCTCACCCTATAAACTCAACGTTTAGATGTGGAGGTATAGGACACTCTTCCTCACTCTATAAACTCACCGTTCAGATGTGGAGGAATAAGACACTCTACCTCTGTAACGCTCGTCGTTGGAATGAGAAGACGAGGACCATTGCGCAGCGTGGTAAGTGTCCATATTGATAATTTATTATCATGGACACAAAACAAAATAACAAGAACAAAACGAAACAGTCCTGAACGGTGAATACAAAAAAAACACTGAACAGAAAATAATCACCCACAAAACACAATGAAAAACAGGCTACCTTAATATGGCTCTCAATCAGAGACAACGACTGACACCTGCCTCTGATTGAGAACCATACTAGGCCAAACACATAGAAACAGACAACTTAGACATACAACATAGAATGCCCACCCACATCACACCCTGACCAAACAAAACATAGAAACATACAAAGCAATCTATGGTCAGGGCGTGACAGTACCCCCCCCCCTCCGAAAGGTGCGGACTCCGGCCGCAAAACCTGAACCTATAGGGGAGGGTCTGGGTGGGCATCTGTCCGCGGTGGCGGCTCTAGCGCGGGACGTGGACACCACTCCACCATAGTCTTAGCCCGCTTAAGTGGCGTCTTTGGAGCGGCGACCCTCGCCGCCGACCTTGGACTGGGGAGCCTATTAAAGGGCACCACTGGACTGAGGGGCGCCTCTGGACTGAGGGGCAGCTCCGGACTGAGGGGCAGCTCCGGACTGAGGGGCAGCTCCGGACTGAGGGGCAGCTCATGAGGGGCGGCTCATGCGGCTCAGGACAGACGAGCGGCTCAGGCGGCTCTGGACAGGAGTGCGGCTCAGGAGGCACTGGACAGGAGGGCGGCTCAGGCAGCGCTGGACAGGAGGGCGGCTCAGGCGGCACTGGACAGGAGGGCGGCTCAGGCGGCGCTGGACAGGAGGGTGGCTCAGGCGGCGCTGGACAGGAGGGCGGCTCAGGCGGCGCTGGACAGGAGGGCGGCTCAGGCGGACGGGAGCACCTGGAGGAAGGAGACGGAGAGACAGCCTGGTGCGTGGGGCTGCCACCGGAGGCCTGGTATGTGGAGGAGGCATCGGATAGACCGGACCGTGGAGGCGCACTGAAGGTCTCGAGCACCGAGCCTGCAGAACCTTCCCTGGCTGGATACTCCCCGTAGCCCGGCCAGTGCGGCGAGGTGGAACAGACCGCACTGGGCTGTGCTGGCGACCCGGGGACACCGTGCATAGGGCTGGTGCCCTATACCCCGGGCCGAGGAGACGCACTGGAGACCAGATGCGCTGAGCCGGCTTCATAGCACCTGGCTCGATGCCCACTCTAGCCCGGCCGATACGAGGCACTGCTATATAATGCACCGGGCTATGCCTGCGCACCGGGGACGCCGTGCGCCTCACGGCATAACACGGTGCCTGCCCGGTCCACTTCTCTCCACGGTAAGCACGGGGAGTTGGCTCAGGTCTCCTACCTGATTTGGCCACACTCCCCGTGTGCCACCCCCCCAATACATTTTTGAGGCTGCCTCTCGGGCCTCCAGCCGCGCTGCCTTGCAGCCTCCTCATAACGTCGCATCTCGGCTTTCGCTGCCTCCAGCTCTGCCTTGGGGCGGCAATATTCTCCCGGCTGTACCCAGGGTCCCTTGCCATCCAAGATCTCCTCCAAAGTCCAGGAGTCTTGAACCCGCTGCTCCTGGGTACCACGCTGCTTGGTCCGGTTGTGGTGGGTGATTCTGTAATGCTCGTCGTTGGAATGAGAAGAGGAGGACCAATGCGCAGCGTGGTAAGTGTCCATATTGATAATTTATTATCATGAACACAAAACAAAATAACAAAAAAACAGGGTACCTTAATATGGCTCCAAATCAGAGACAACGACTGACACCTGCCTCTTATTGAGAACCATACTAGGCCAAACACATAGAAACAGACAACCTAGACATACAACATAGAATGCCCACCCACATCACACCCATACTAAACAAAACATACAAACATACAAAGCAATCTATGGTCAGGGCGTGACAACCTAACTCTATAAACCCACTGTTCAGATGTGGAGGTATAAGACACTCTACCTCACTCTACAAACTCACCGTTCAGATGTGGAGTAAAAAGACACTCTACCTCACTCTATAAACTCAACAGTCAGATGTGGAGATATAAGACACTACCTAACTCTATATACTCACCGCTCAGATGTGGAGGTATAAGACACTCTACCTCACTATAAACTCACCGGTCAGATGAGGAGGTATAAGACACTCTACCTCACTCTATAAAAATGTACCAGTCAGATGTGGCGGTATAAGACACTCTACCTCACTATAAACTCACCGGTCAGATGAGGAGGTATAAGACACTCTACCTCACTCTATAAAAATGTACCAGTCAGATGTGGCGGTATAAGACACTCTACCTCACTATAAACTCACCGGTCAGATGAGGAGGTATAAGACACTTTACCTCACTCTATAAAAATGTACCAGTTAGATGTGGCGGTATAAGACACTCTACCTCACTATAAACTCACCAGTCAGATGTGGAGGTATAAGACACTCTACCTCACTCTATAAAAATGTACCAGTCAGATTTGGCGGTATAAGACACTCTACCTCACTATAAACTCACCAGTCAGATGTGGAGGTATAAGACACTCTACCTCACTCTATAAAAATGTACCAGTCAGATTTGGCGGTATAAGACACTCTACCTCACTATAAACTCACCGGTCAGATGAGGAGGTATAAGACACTCTACCTCACTCTATACAAATTTACCAGTCAGATGTGGTGGTATAAGACACTCTACCTCACTATAAACTCACCAGTCAGATGTGGAGGTATAAGACACTCTACCTCACTTTATAAACACACCGGTCAGATGTGGAGGTATAAGACACTCTACCTCACTATAAACTCACCAGTCAGATGTGGAGGTATAAGACACTCTACCTCACTATAAACTCACCAGTCAGATGTGGAGGTATAAGACACTCTACCTCACTTTATAAACACACCGGTCAGATGTGGAGGTATAAGACACTCTACCTCACTTTATAAACACACCGGTCAGATGTGGAGGTATAAGACACTCTACCTCACTTTATAAACACACCGGTCAGATGTGGAGGTATAAGACACTCTACCTCACTATAAACACACCGGTCAGATGTGGAGTTATAAGACACTCTACCTCACTATAAACTCACCAGTCAGATGTGGCGGTATAAGACACTCTACCTCACTATAAACACACCGGTCAGATGTGGAGGTATAAGACACATATACGTATGTTTCTCTCATACAACTCCCAATTATTCATTCATTTGCCGGCATAATGTTCTTTGTGTTTGAACACACACACACACACACACAATATGATAAGGGAAATGTTGAGCTACAAGGCCTGCCCATATGGTATTTTTTGCACTGTATGAACACACACACACACTCAACACACAATCTCTATTTCAAAAGTGTGTCTGTCAACAGTCTGTTCTCCTGTCTCTTCTGTTTGCATTCATAACACACAATGCTCCGAGAGAGCCTGATAACCATCTGACTGGCTGCAGAGTCTGTCTGCTCGCCCACCTGACGGTGTTTCCGTATCTGCCTGCCTGTCCAGGCTGGTCACTAGATGACAGCACTGACTACGTGACTGCCTTACTGTCCATCCAGTGACATGTACAGTATATAAGATTCTCATCAGGAGCGGCTATATACAATCTTTGATACTGACAGTGTTTCCAAATGAAACAACAGTCCTGGAGAGCAACAGAATACACACAACTTTGAAACATACAGTGCCCTTCTCTGTCCAGCTGCTCAAAGGAAAAGTTTATGGAGAACATGAAAGGAGTCACAGACAGCTGCATATACTGTAAAAACATTATGAACACACACACATGCATTCTAACAAAGTTGACAGTCTGGTGTCTTTACAATGACTTCAGGCAGCAACTAAGCAGCCCGTAAACCCTTCTATTGTAAACCACTGTAGCAGACGCAGGTGTGTGTGTGTGTGTGTGTGTGTGTGTGTGCGTGTGTGTGTGTGTGTGTGTGTGTGTGTGTGTGTGTGTGTGTGTGTGTGTGTGTGTGTGTGTGTGTGTGTGTGTGTGTGTGTGTGTGTGTGTGTGTGTGTGTGTGTGTGTGTGTGTGTGTGTCTGTCTCTCTGTCTGTCTGTCTGTCTGTCTGTCTGTCTGTCTGTCTGTCTGTCTGTCTGTGTCATCTGATGCAAAGTGTTTTCTTCCATAACTGTCATCCAGTGTGACGTGTGTCAGGTGTAAGGCATGATGGGATTCCTCCTCCATGATGGGCACATCTATACAACATTACCAAATGTATGTGGACACCTGCTTATTGAACATATCATTCCAAAATCATGGGCATTAATATGGAGTTGGGTCCCCACCTTGCAGCTATAACAGCCTCCACTCTTTTGGGAAGGCTTTCCACTAGATGTTGGAACATTTCTGCAGGAACATGCTTCCCTTCTGAGTATTAGTGAGGTTGGGCACTGATGTTGGGCGATTAGGCCTGGCTCACAGTCCACGTTCCAATTCATCCCAAAGGGGTTCGGTAGTGGTTAGGTTTCTGTGCAGGCCAGTCAAGTTCTTCCACACCGATCTCGATAAACCGTTTCTGTATGGACCTTGCTTTGTGCACGAGGGCATTGTCATGCTGAAACAGGAAATGGACTTTCCAAACGGTTGCCAGTTTGGGGAAAGAATCATCTAGAATGTCATTGTATGCTGTAGCGTTAAGATTTCCCTTTTCTGGAACTAAGGTGCCTAGCCCGAACCATGAAAAACAGCATCAGAACAATATTCCTCCTCCACCAAAGTTTACAGTTTGCACTATGCATTGGGACAGGTAGCATTCTCCTGTCATCCGCCAAACCCAGATTCGTCAGTCGGACTGCCAGATGGTGAAATGTAATTCATCACTCCATGATGTGGCTGAAATAGCCAAATCCACTAATTTGAAGGGGTGTCCACATACTTGTGTATAATACAGTGGGGCAAAAAAGTATTTAGTCAGCCACCAATTGTGCAAGTTCAAGATGAGAGAGGCCTGTAATTTTCATCATAGGTACACTTCAACTATGACAGACAAAATGAGAAAAAAAATCCAGAAAATCACATTGTAGGATTTTTTTTGAATTTATTTGCAAATTATGGTGGAAAATAAGTATTTGGTCACCTACAAACAAGCAAGATTTCTGGCTTTCACAGACCTGTAACTTCTTCTTTAAGAGGCTCCTCTGTCCTCCACTCGTTACCTGTATTAATGGCACCTGTTTGAACTTGTTATCAGTATAAAAGACACCTGTCCACAACCTCAAACAGTCCCACTCCAAACTCCACTATGGCCAAGACCAAAGAGCTGTCAAAGCAAAGGACACCAGAAAGAAAATTGTAGACCTGCACCAGGCTGGGAAGACTGAATCTGCAATAGGTAAGCAGCTTGGTTTGAAGAAATCAACTGTGGGAGCAATTATTAGGAAATGGAAGACATACAAGACCACTGATAATCTCCCTCGATCTGGGGCTCCACGCAAGATCTCACCCCGTGGGGTCAAAATGATCACAAGAACGGTGAGCAAAAATCCCAGAACCACACGGGGGGACCTAGTGAATGACCTGCAGAGAGCTGGGACCAAAGTAACAAAGCCTACCATCAGTAACACACTACGCCGCCAGGGACTCAAATCCTGTAGTGCCAGACGTGTCCCCCTGCTTAAGCCAGTGCATGTCCAGGCCCGTCTGAAGTTTGCTAGAGAGCATTTGGATGATCCAGAAGAAGATTGGGAGAATATCATATGGTCAGATGAAACCAAAATATAACTTTTTGGTAAAAACTCAACTCGTCGTGTTTGGAGGACAAAGAATGCTGAGTTGCATCCAAAGAACACCATACCTACTGTGAAGCATGGGGGTGGAAACATCATGCTTTGGGGCTGTTTTTCTGCAAAGGGACCAGGACGACTGATCCGTGTAAAGGACAGAATGAATGGGGCCATGTATCATGAGATTTTGAGTGAAAACCTCCTTCCATCAGCAAGGGCATTGAAGATGAAACGTAGCTGGGTCTTTCAGCATGACAATGATCCCAAACACACCGCCAGGGCAACGAAGGAGTGGCTTCGTAAGAAGCATTTCAAGGTCCTGGAGTGGCCTAGCCAGTCTCCAGATCTCAACCCCATAGAAAATCTTTGGAGGGTGTTGAAAGTCCGTGTTGCCCAGCAACAGCCCCAAAACATCACTGCTCTAGAGGGGATCTGCATGGAGGAATGGGTCAAAATACCAGCAACAGTGTGTGAAAACCTTGTGAAGACTTACAGAAAATGTTTGACCTCTGTCATTGCCAACAAAGGGTATATAACAAAGTATTGAGATAAACTTTTGTTATTGACCAAATACTTATTTATTTTCCACCACAATTTGCAAATAAATTCATAAAAAATCCCACAATGTTATTTTCTCATTTTGTCTGTTATAGTTGAAGTGTACCTATGATGAAAATTACAGGCCTCTCTCATCTTTTAAGTGGGAGAACTTGCACAATTGGTGGCTGACTAAATTGGTGCCCCACTGTATAGTGTATATCTCATTGGTATTGGATTAGGTAAGTTACCAAGACTTAAAACAGTGCAAAGGCGCTAGAAATGTAGCTTGTTAAAATTAATGTCAAAATCAAAGCCACTTTGATCATTTTCAGCCAAGCAAGGAGTGTTAAGTACACTTTTTTTGAAAGAGCAAACAGAGTGAAAAATACCATATCTCATGTTTTTACTGTTAAGAAACATTCAAACAGGTATACAGAATTATTACAGGTGCAATGAAGTTTGGCATCTCACATTCTGATCAGGTGCAGCAAACCACACACTTACTGGACAGGCAGTTAGAAACATCCTGACTGGACAGCCAGGCTGAAACATCCTTACTGGACAGCCAGGCTGAAACATCCTTACTGGACAGGCAGTTAGAAACATCCTTACTGGACAGCCAGGCTGAAACATCCTTACTGGACAGCCAGGCTGAAACATCCTTACTGGACAGCCAGGAAAAATCATCCTTACTGGACAGCCTGACATAGGCATCATTACTGGACAGTGAGGAAGAAACAGCCTTGCAGCCTTGCAGAATCCCCTGGGGGTTTCTAGGACCACAACCACTCCATCAAACCGATATGAGTTTCCATGCTCCTAATTTACCCATGGCTTGAAAGGGGGGGGGGTTATCTGACCATTCTTGTCCCTTTCCAGTTGGTTAAATTCAAGTTTATACTGCTATTATTGTAGGGTCAAATACTATCAAGACCCCAACTGATGCATTGTATATGTGTCCCTCTGTGACTGTGCAAAACAGAACAGTCAGTCACAGAATTAGCATCATAAAGGTGTATCAAACGATCATTAAGAAATACCAGTTTACATACTGCAGCACAAATCCACTGATTAAAAGAGAGAGACATAATCAACTGTCATTTGAGTCATTGGAGCATAATTTGCACTAATTAGACATTTGCTCGTTAGTTGTCACGGGAGACAATGTCAACCTCAATGGGTCTGTCACTGTGCATCTGACAACAAGGCGAGGCCTAGAGAGCGGGATTTTGGAGGAACGTTGAGATGTAAGAGGAGAGGGAAGAAGGCTGTGGAATAGGATGAGGAAGAGGGGATGAGATGAAGTGGGAGGAGGAGAAGGAGAAGTAGGAGGTGGAGAGCAGAATGTTTGTTTGCATGCGTCCAGCCACATACACCACACTCCAACACTGAAGGCCAAATCCTTCAGTGACCCTGGATGACCCTGCATGAGTGACTATGTGTCTAACCTGAGAAGCACAAACGTTTCACATCAGTCAACATTTAAGTGAGTGACATTTTCCAGGAAGTTCCATTTCGAATTACTGTATCATAGATTGCAGATAACCTTTAGTATGACTCAAATTGCAAACACTTTCACGGCTCCAATGCGTTTACAATTTCTCTTTGCATTTTCCATGCTCCATTGGCATCATAGACCACTGGGGTTTTCTAGCATGAAACAGTGCCCTGTATCCTTTATGAGATATGTGTAGGAAAATCAAACTGATTGTGTTTGATTGTGCCAGATGGTCAGAATAGCTTTGTATTGTGACTTTTCAGGATGAGACAGCCAGATGAGCATACAGCCTAATGACCTGTATTGCAGGGTAAATATCAGTCTGTTTTTATGAACACGATGACTCCTTTATGACTCAGCACTCCGTTGTGTTGTAATAGATTGGCATGGACAAAGCAGCCACGTGATCTGTTCTCTAGGTGGTGAAAGTCTTCCTCCCCCTTCCCTTTCTCCACCCCTAAATCCCTCCCTCATCCAGAACACTCTTTTCATTAGCAAAAGAGACGTTTTGGTTGATGTGTGCCGCTCTTCATGTCTGTGCAGACCCACCCAAAACCCTTAGACCCATTACACACATGCACGCCTCGCCCCTCTTTATTTTTCAGATTCTTTATTTGTGAAAGGAACCTACTCAAATATCTCTCTGCAGGAGTAACAGCCGTCACTAAGCCACCATGGCCCTCTCAGCACCTTATAGGGGCCCAACTCTCCTCTCTGTCTACATCCCTCTATCCTCCAAACCCTCTGTGTCTTCTGTCTATCCCCCTTTCTGTCTCTGTCTATTATTCTGTCTATCTCCTTTTCTCTCTGTCTCTTCTGTGTATCTCCCGTTCTGTCTCTGTCTATTTTGCTGTCTATCTCCCTTTCTGTCTCTGTCTATTCTTCTGTATATCGCCCTTTCTGTCTCTGTCCATTCTTCTGTCTATCTATCAATGGCTATCTTCTTTCTATTCCTAACTCTTCTCTTCTGCAGAGAGAGAGAGCGAGAGAGGGGCAGAGAGAGACAGAAGGAGAGGGGCAGAGAGAGACAGAGGGAGAGGGGCAGAGCAACAGAAAGACAGGGAGACAGAGAGACAGAGAGACAGAGAGACAGAGGGAGAGGGGCAGAGCAACAGAAAGACAGAGAGACAGAGAGACAGAGAGACAGAGAGAGGCGGAGGGGGGGATAAGGACTCCCCTTCCATTCATCCATTGTTGGTCTCCAAAGCAGGCAGCACGTGCTCTCAGCCCTCTAATCTGCACTGTTCAGGCCTGGGGCAGCTGCTACTGACACTGCCAGACACCCAGCTGTCCTTACACACACACGCACAACACAACACAACACACAACACAACACAACATACACACACCCCTCCGCCACCTCATCCTATTCATGAGGGACAATGGAGGCAGGACAGGGGTCGAGAGAGGGGAGGGGGTGCTGTTGGAGTGTGCCGGGGGGGGGGGGGGGGATTTCACAGTCAGTAAAGTGGTTTTATGTTAACTGAGTTTCAGCAACAGTTGGCAGCACGTGTCTCAATGATACGCTTCCCTCTGTTATTGTTCACCAGACAAGGTTTGAGGTCACCGGCGGCATGGACACCACGTAACAAACACACCATCACACACACATGCATATACACATACACATACACACACACACATAAACATTATCAATCACATTTACACACATTTTGAAAGCAGTATTTGGGTGTTTTGTAGAAAGATACACATTTTGGAAGTGGTAAAGTACACTCACCATTCTAACTATCGACTATCAGGTACACAATCACACTCACTCCTCTCTTTCTCTTGCTCTCTCTCTCTCTGTCTGGTCAGATACTCATGCTGCAACAGCAAAGAAATCCTCTCTGATTGGCTAGCTCTTTCCGTTGTTCGCTATCTCAGATTGGCTCAAAGCGTGCTGTGCCTCAATCTCTAGCTGCCTAGGTCTGTTGCTGGCTCCGTCATTGGTTAGCTCTACTGCTCTCTTATTGGCTTAACTTCCAACAGGCTGAGTCTGTGATTGGTTCTTTAGTTTTGTCTATGGTAGAGTGTGTATATTCTGAATAGTAGAGGAGCTGAATACTAAGTACTGCACACAACAGCAGCTATGGAGACTGGAAGAGTGGCTGATGAAAGTGTGAGCGTGTGGTTGTGTGCTGTGGGCTAATGGCTGGCTGTGTGGTTGTGTGAGCGTGTGGTTGTGTGCTGTGGGCTAATGGCTGGCTGTGTGGTTGTGTGAGTGTTTGGTTGTGTGCTGTGGGCTAATGGCTGACTGTGTGGTTGTGTGAGTGTTTGGTTGTGTGCTGTGGGCTAATGGCTGACTGTGTGGTTGTGTGAGTGTTTGGTTGTGTGCTGTGGGCTGTGGGCTAATGGCTGACTGTGTGGTGTGTGAGTGTTTGGTTGTGTGTAATTGGGAAAAATATCAGAATTGGGCTGCCTGTGTAAACGCAACCTTTGAGTCTCTCAATGCCCCTGTATCCCAGCCAGTTGTGTCTCCTTGGCTGCGTTGGTCTTTCGACCCATCACATCAGGTCTTTTCACATCAGATCTTTTTCAGATCTGATCTGATTTGTCAAAAGGCCAATTGGTGGAATTGGGCTGCCTGTGTAAACTCAGCCTGTGTGTGTGTGCGTTAATTTGTGTGTGTGTGTGTGTGTGTGTGTGTGTGTGTGTGTGTGTGTGTGTGTGTGTGTGTGTGTGTGTGTGTGTGTGTGTGTGTCCAACACTCCAGTTGGAGACAGAAGCCCAAATCCATCTGGAATACTTACATAGACAGTCAGTCATGGATTGTGACTGGGCGAGATGGGGGTTTTCAGGAGATGTTGTACAAACGATGGAAGGGGAGCGATTTCATTGGGTTGGGGTGAGTGAGATGAAGAGGGAATATATAATGAGTGTGTCGGGGCGTTGGTGAGGGTATCTGGAAGTTGGTGGGGGAGTCAGGAGGTTGTGAGGGTGTCCGGAGGTTGATGGGGGTCTTTGGGGGTTGGTGGGGGTGTCAGGGTGTTGGTGGGGGTGTCTGGGAGTTGGTATGGGGTGTCTGGGAGTTGGTAGGGGTCTCTGGGGGTTGGTGAGGGTGTCAGGAGGTTGGTGAGGGTGTCAAGGGGATGTTGAGGGAATGTGGAGGTTGGTGGGGGAGTCAGGAGGTTGCGAGGGTGTCAAGAGGTTGATGGGGGTCTTTGATGGTTGGTGGGGGTGTCAGGGGGTTGGTGGGGGTGTCTGGGAGTTGGTTTGGGGTGTCTGGGAGTTGATAGGGGTCTCTAGGGGTTGGTGAGGGTGTCAGGAGGTTGGTGAGGGTGTCAGGAGGTTGGTGAGGGTGTCAGTATGTTGGTGAGGGTGTCAGGTGGTTGACAATGGCGTCAGGGGGTTGATGAGAGTGTCAGGAGGTTGGTGGGGGTGTCAGGTGGATGTTGAGGGTATCTGGAGGTTGGTGGGGGTCTTTGGGGTTGGTGGGGGTGTCAGAGGGTTGGTGGGGGTTTCTGGGAGTTGGTGGGGGTCTCTGGGGGTTGGTGAGGGTATCAGGAGGTTGATGGGGATATCAGGAGGTTGGTGGGGGTCTCTGGCGTTTGGTGGGGGTGTCAAGAGGTTGGTGGGGGTGTCAAGAGGTTGGTGGGGGAGTGAGGAGGTTGGTGAGAGTGTCAGGAGGTTGGTGGGGTTGTCAGGGAATTAGAGGGGGTGTCAGAAGGTTGGTGGGGGTGTCGGGAGGTTTGTGGGGGTGTCTGGGGGTTGGTGGGGGTGTCTGGGGGTTGGCAGGGGTGTCTGGGAGTTGGTGGGGGTGTCTGGGGGTTGGTGAGGGTATCAGGAGGTTGGTGGGTGTATCCGGAAGTTGGTGGGGGTGTCTGGGGTTTGGTGGGGGTTTCAGGAGGTTGGTGGGGGTGTCAGAAATTTGGTGAGGGTGTCAGGCGGTTGACGATGGTGTCAGGGGATTGGCATGGGTGTCAGGAGGTTGGTGGGGGGTGTCAGGGGCTTGGTGAGGATATCTGGGAGTTAGTGGGGGTGTATGGGGTTTGGTGGGGGTCTCAGGCAGTTGGTTTGGGTGTCAGGAGGTTGGTGGGGTTGTCAGAGAGTTAGTGGGGGTGTCAGGAGGTTGGTGGGGGCTTGGGCAGCCTCCCTGGCTGAATAGTGCATGGATGTATGGGGAGATTTAGAGAAGGGTAAAGAGATAGAAACATAAGGTATGAAAGCAAGAAAGAGAGGGAGAGGGAGATAGGTCAGGGGCAGGTCAGAAGGTCAGAAGCAAATTTGCCCTGACCATTTCACTTAGGAGTCTTTGTCCTGTTAGACCTATCCATTCAGCTCAGCCACATGGGCACACACACATATACATACACAAACTATACATATAAACCAAATACACATACTGATCATCATAAATAAGCATCACACTGCCCATCTACACACACACACATGCCCAGACTCACACACAGTTGTTTTCTCTGTTCCTTCATGTGGTTCAGCAGATGGAGAGGAGTAGAGTGTGGTTGCTGGGTAGACTAAGTAGTCCAGGAGTCACTCAGCCAGTGGTTACTTTTTTGTTTCAGAGGACTGTCAGAGGACAGAGAGCCAAACCAAGCTGCAAACTTACTTATTAGATTACTACTGCCCTCTTTTTTTACGCTCCTTCTGCTGTTTCTCTCTCTCTCTCTCTGTCAGGCACACCTCGAAATAAGTTAGGGCCGAATTACGAGAGAGAGAAAGAGAAAGAGAGAGAGAGAGAGAGAGAGAGAGAGAGAGAGAGAGAGAGAGAGAGAGAGAGAGAGAGAGAGAGAGAGAGAGAGAGAGAGAGAGAGAGAGAGAGAGAGAGAGAGAGAGAGAGAGAGAGAGAGAGAGAGAGAGAGAGAGAGAGAGAGAGAGAGAGAGAGAGAGAGAGAGAGAGAGAGAGAGAGAGAGAGAGAGAGAGAGAGAGAGAGAGAGAGAGAGAGAGAGAGAGAGAGAGAGATGTGAACGAGCTGAGAGACAAGGAAAGAAGGGCCTTCTATGCCATGAAAAGGAACATAACATTTGCAAAAAATACTTGAATCAGTTATAGAACCCATTGCCCTTTATGGTTGTGAGGTCTCGGGTCCGATCACCAACCATTAATTCACTAAAGGGGACAAACACCAAATTGAGAGTGCATGCAGAATTCTGCAAAAATATCCTCCGTGTACAATGAAAAACACCAAATAATGCATGCAGAGCAGAATTAGGCCGATACCCGCTAATTATCAAAATCCAGAAAATAACTGTAATATTCTACAACCACATAAAAGGAAGCGATTCCCAAACCTTCCATAACAAAGCCATCACCTACAGAGAGATGAACCTGGTGAAGAGTCCCCTAGCTGGTCCTGGGGCTCTGTTCACAAACACAAACAGACACCACAGAGCCCCAGGACAGCAACACAATTAGACCAAACCAAATCATCAGAAAACAAAAAGATAATTACTTGACACATTGGAAAGAATTGACAAATTAACTGAGCAAACTAGAATGCTATTTGGCCCTAGACAGAGAGTACACAGTGGCAGAATACCTGACCACTGTGACTGACCCAAACTAAAGAATAGCTTTGACTATGTATAGATTCAGTGAGCATAGCTTTGCTATTGAGAAAGGTCGCCGTAGGCAGACCTAGCTCTCAAGAGAAGACAGGCTATGTGCACACTGCCCACAAAATGAGGAGGAAACTGAACTGCGCTTCCTAATCTCCTGCCAAATGCATGACCATATTAGAGACACATATTTCCCTCAGATTACACAGATCCACAAAGAATTTGAAAACAAACCCAATTTTGATAAACTCCCATATCTATTGGGTGAAATACCACAGTGTGCCATCACAGCAGCAAGATTTGTGACCTGTTGCCAGAAGAAAATGGCAACCAGTGAAGAACAAACACCATTGTAAAAACAACCCATATTTATGTTTATTTATTTTCCCTTTTGTACTTTTACTATTTGCAGATCATTACAACACTGTATATAGACATAATATGACATTTGAAATGTCTTAATTATTTTGGAACTTCTGTGAGTGTAATATTAATACTACATTTTTATTGTTTATTTCATTTTTGTTAATTCTACTTCACTTGCTTTGGCATTGTTAACATATGTTTCATGCCAATAAAATCCTTGAATTGAATTCAATTGAGAGAAGAGAGAGAGAGAGCATGGGGCAAGGAGAGACAAGACAAAACAATTGGCATTGATGTTGACAGCAACATTTGAAGAAAGGCAAAATCCACAAAGACGTGCTGACAAACACACAGACACACACAGAGACACACACACACACGCAGACACACACACACACAGACACAGACACACACACACGCAGACACACACACACACGCAGACACACACACACACGCAGACACACACACACACACAGACACACACACACACACAGACACACACACACACACACAGACACACACACACACAGAGACACACACAGACACACACACACACAGACACACACACACACAGACACACACACACACAGACACACACACACACAGACACACACACACACAGACACACACACACACACACACACAGACACACACACACACAGACACACACACACACAGACACACACACACACACACACAGAGACACACACACACGCAGACACACACACGCAGACACACACACGCAGACACACACACACAGACACACACACACACACAGACACACAGACGGACATACTGTACATGCTGTAGTTGCACATACACTCAAACTATCTGCAGCTGTATCCTGTGTGGCTGAAACCACAGGGCTTTCCTGTCACACACACACACAAACACACACACACACACACACACACATATATACACACACATACAGATATATTCACACACTGCATGTTTACACTTGTTAATAAAGCTGAAAAACACAACCAAGACAACTGCCATAAAGTCTTCTCAAAAAGTAAACACAGAGCAGACACACCAAGACACAAAGACATCAAAGTTCTAGAACTCCATTTGATTGACAGGTGATAATTAATTAGCTCAGAAGATGTCAAAGCAAATCCCCAGACATGACAAGCCTCAGTTGCAGATCACTCTTTGTCTGGGTGATCCCAAGTCTTTTAATCTTAATAGTGTAATCACAACTGAGCAGATAACATTCTGTTTGATTACCATGTGTCAGATGAATAATCCACTCTGCCCATAAGGAAGTTTTGCTGCTTGTTCGAATAACGGGCTGTATGTAATATCCTCTTATCTTATTGCAGAGTAAATATGAAGGCTTCACTGTGTGTGTTCTTGAGATAAATAGGCAATATACAGACAGTTTAAATTAATATACAGACAGTTTAGTATACAGACAGTTTAATATACAGACAGTTTAATATATAGACAGTTTAATATACAGACAGTTTGCGGGGACGGTCATTGGGGACAGCGGTACTAACAACAATATTGATTCATTTAGAAAAAAGCTACAACATTTTAATGAGAAAGTGACACATTTTTGTGAGACACACACACACATACACACAAACACACACAGAGAACCACACACGCACACACACCTCTGGCTGACCCCTGATGTACAGGTTAAATCAGAACCAGGGACAGCTGAGTAGCCACATTCAGTAACGTCTTACTGTCATAACAATAACAACTGTATTAATAAGGAAACACACAGACACTCTCTCACTAGCTAGCCCCCGATGTCCAGATTATGACTATGGCATTTCATTGGTTTAGCAGCGTTTGTTTTATCCTGGTTCTTATTCTCTGATTTCTTCTTTGAGTGAGCAGATTAAAAAATCAGCTTCTGTCAACATGCTGTTTGATAGAGCTGTTTGTTTCACACACACTCTCTCCACCCATTCACACACACTCATTATAATCCTCTCTGCCCATTGGCCGCTGTCAGAGCCCTGTCTCCAAAGCAACATCAGAATGCAGAGTTAGGCTACGCAAGGAACGTTGTGTAAATATGTAAACAAACCGTGCATGTGTCAATTACAGTGTGTGTCAGCGATGTCTTTGTGGGGGGAAAAAATATGTAGAAAATCAAGAAAAAATGTGCCTCATCACAAGTTGTGCTATGGCAACTTTACTGACGACTTTCAACATTTAAATATTAACTGGAATGGTGATTAGAACAAAACTATTTATAAATTGATATCTGATGAAATGTACGGTGGCGAAGTCGTACACAGTGTATGTGTGGACCTGACCCCAGCAGAAACTAAAGAATGTATAAAAAAAGTACACAATTGTCAGAAAATGCCAGAAAATATCATTCTGTATGACGTTTACCAGAGCGTTCTGTAGTGAAGCTAGAGCTGTTTTATTAAAAGTCAATTTTGTCCTATGACAAATTGTAGTCATGAAGAGAATTTAGAACACGTTTTATTGAACTGCTACAGAACTAAAGAAATATGGGATCTGATGAGAAGTATTGATTTTGATGTATGTATAAATCCCAAGACAGTCTTTCACTGTGTTTTTGATACTCACATGTTTTTGATACTCACATGGATGACAATACTAAAGCTCTATGGTGAACAATAATATGCATTGGGAACCATAAGATTTGGAAGACAAGATGTAATATGACTATAAAACAATACCTTATTTTTAAACAAATCAAAACGGAATAAAAAAAGAAGAAAGTTGACCTACAAAAACTTCCATGGACAGTATTAAATATGTGACTGACTGGCTCAATTCAGTCTTATGTAGCAACATTTGAAATTTTGTTTTGTACATTGGATAAAAGAAAATGAGAAAATGCAGATTAATGTTTTGGTAAACCTACTAGAGAGCTCTTCTTTGTCTACACCCATTCAGCATCATTCACACCCTTTTAAGCCTTAGCCCCACCCATCTCTTTAAGGATTCACATGTGAGGCCATGTGCTAAACAGAGTGAGTACTGTAGTGTACTAAACAACCAGAGATATCAAGATTAAAGGCTGGTTTATACTATGTCTATCAAGATGTCTGTATACAGTTGTCCCAGTGACGTCATGAACATTCTATTGTCATCAATCTTGTATAAACACAAAAAGCATGAACACAAAACTTTCTAAACAAAGTTTTGCATTTGTTTCTAGCTTGCTAGTTAGCTAGCTAACTTTAAGTTAGCTAGCTAACTTTAAGTTAGCTGACTAGCCAGTTCAAATAATGACCATTTCATATAGCTGACAGCATCTTAACTTGCTAATTTGTATTGATTATTACAGGAAAAGAAACTCACAACAATATCATTATTTACAAGTTAAAGGCGAGCTAATTACAGAAAATACCTTACGGTTGTGAGTGTGATGAAATAAAAGCAGAGCATTCTACTGGAGAATTTTAGAACTTGGACACTGTCACGTTGGCATGAAGGATAGGGAGCCAGACGTAGGAATGCGTCATAGTTTTTTTTATTAAGCACAAATTATGGGCTTAATGGCTCTGAGATACAAATAATATTACTACACAAGATCATACACATAATGTTAGCTAGCAAGCCAGCCAGCCAGCTAATGTTAGCTAGCTAGCTAACAGTACGCTTTAACTTGCAATGTAAATGACTTTCTGACAAAAATAGAAATGTACAATGACTGAAAATGTAGCTAGCTATATTATCATAACCGTATACATGCTTTTCCCTCTCTGTCATGGATGCCACCGTTGCTCTTAGTTTGAAGATGTAATCCGGAGACAGGTGTTTTTTGCAGTTCTTCATAATATCTTTCAAAGAAACCGCGTTAGAAAGCCGCATTACCTACACATACTGAGCAGCTTATGTTATAGACAGAAGCGTCCTACATAGCAGACCAATCCAAACTCATCTCTCGGCATCTCCAGCCCACCCATGATCTCAGCCAATCATGGCTAGTGTGAAGGTTCCTGTCTTTCTCCGTGGCTAAACCAACTCGTAATTTGTATTTGTATTTACAGATGGCATACAAGTTTGTTATTAAGGAAAATGAAAGTTAAAATGTTCCAGAAGACATTTACGCTCAAATACCTCTCCTGTAGTGATGTGCAACATATGCCTAGTTCCTGAAATGCAACAATTCCAAAGATTTAACTGAGTTACAGTTCCTACTGTATATCAGGAAATGAGTC